>NW_027036437.1:0-14198 GCF_034236695.1 Oncorhynchus nerka | reverse complement strand
GTGAGCTAGATACTTCATTAATGAGCCACTGAATAAAACAGATTACAAAGTATGGTTGTCAAATGGCACCCTATTCCCTATATAGTGCACTACTTTAGACCAGAGTCCTATGGCACCCTCTTCCCTATATAGTACACTACTTTAGACCAGAGCCCTATGGCACCCTATTCCCTATATAGTACATTTAACATTTACATTTAAGTCATTTAGCAGACGCTCTTATCCAGAGAGACTTACAAATTGGTGCATTCACCTTATGACATCCAGTGGAACAGTAGTGCATCTAAATCTTTTAAGGGGGGAGAGGGATTACTTTATCCTATCCTAGGTATTCCTTAAAGAGGTGGGGTTTCAGGTGTCTCCGGAAGGTGGTGATTGACTCCGCTGTCCTGGCGTCGTGAGGGAGTTTGTTCCACCATTTGTTCCACCGTTGGGGGGCCAGTAGTACACTACTTTAGACCAGAGCCCTATGGCACCCTATTCCCTACATAGTACACTACTTTAGACCAGAGCCCATGGAACCCCATTCCCATAGTACAATTCAGCTTCTTAGACCAGGAGTGCCTCTAGGTAGAATTTATCTCAGCATATGAGTACACTACTTTGTGACCAGAGCCCTATGGCACCCTATTCCCTATATAGTGCACTACATTAGACCAGAGACCTATGGCACTCTATTCCCTATGTAGTGCACTAATTTACACCAGGGCCCTATGGAACCCTATTCCCTACATAGTACACTACTTTAGACCAGAGCCCTATGGCACCCTATTCCCTATATAGTGCACTACATTAGACCAGAGACCTATGGCACCCTATTCCCTATATAGTGCACTACATTAGACCAGAGACCTATGGCACCCTATTCCTATATAGTGCACTACTTTAGACCAGAGCCCTATGGCACCTATTCCTATATAATTGCACTACATTAGACCAGAGACCTATGGCACCCTATTCCTATAGTGCACTACATTAGACAGAGACCTATATGGAACCCTATCCCTTATAGTGCACTACTTTAGACCTATTCCTATATATAATGCACTACTTCAGACCCTATTCCCTATATAATTGCCCTACTTTTTGACCACAGCCTTGGGGCGCTGAACAAAAGTGAACTATAGAACAGTCAAAAGTAGTGCTATAGAAAGGAACAGGTTGATATTTGGAGGACACAACCTATGTCTTTTGCTGTTTGCTCTTTGGGAATGATCTGATGTGGATTTATTCTCATCTCTGCAGGGGGTTTTTGCCTCTAATGCCAGTTCTATCATTATTTGGCTGGAGGCAAACCACCCCCTCTTTACATCTCTCTCTCTCCTGGTGTGTCCTGCTTCCTCTACGGCAGCCCCTGCTGAATGGAGATACATCTGTCCATTCTGGTAAACAGCTCTATCCTCCTCCACCTCAAGCACAACCTGTCAGTTTGCTGTTCACCGCGCCACTACACAGCTGCCACTACACAGCACACTACACAGCACCACACACAGCACCACTACAGCGCCACTACACAGCACCACTACACAGCACCACACACAGCACCACTACACAGCACCACTGGGGCACCACACACAGCACCACTACACAGCACCACTACACAGCACCACTACACAGCACCACTACACAGCACCACACACAGCACCACACACAGCACCACTACACAGCACCACTACAGCACCACTACACGGCACCACACACAGCACCACTACACAGCACCACTACACAGCACCACACAGCACCACACACATCACCACACACCACACACACAGCACCACACACAGCACCACTACACACAGCACCTCACACAGCACCACTACACAGCACCACTACAGGCCTGCCACACACAGCACCACTACACAGCACCACTACACAGCACCACACACAGCACACACACATCACCACACACACCACCACACAGCAGCACTACTGACACCACTACACAGCTCACTACACGGCTCACACACGAGCACCACTACACAGCACCACTACCTGACACCACACACAGCACCACACACATCGCCACACACACCACCACACACAGCACCACTACACAGCACCACTACACAGCTCCACCACAGCCACCACACTGGCACCATGCCTGACACCACTACAGCACCACACACAGCTGCCTTCCACAGCACCACTACAGCACCACTACACAGCTGACACACAGCCACACACAGCACCACACACAGCACCACTACACATTTCACCACACAGCACCACACACACAGCACCACACACAGCACCACTACACAGCACCACTACACAGCTGAACACACAGTACTACACACACAGCACACACATCACCACTACACAGCACCCTGCAGCTGCACACACAGCACCACCACTACACCACACACACAGCACCACTACACAGCACCACTACACAGCACTACACACAGCACCATCATACACGCACCACACAGCACCACTACACAGCACCACACACAGCACCCCACAACAGCACCACTACACAGCACCACACACAGCATTACCACACACAGCACCACTTAATAGCACCACACACAGCACCACTACACAGCACCACACACAGCACCACTACACAGCAACACTACACAGCACCACTACACAGCACCACTACACACAGCACCACTACACAGCACCACACACACAGCACCACACACAGCACCACACACAGCACCACTACACAGCACCACACACAGCCCTGCCTGCATTGCACACATACAGCACCGTCCACACATCACCACTACACAGCACCACACACAGCACCACTACACACAGCACCACACACGTCACCACAATAATAGCACCACACACAGCACCACTACACAGCACCACTACACAGCACCACACACATCACCACACACAGCACCACACACAGCAATTCACACACAGCACCACTACAGCACACTACACAGCACCACTACACAGCACCACACACATCACCACACACAGCACCACCTACACAGCACACTACACAGCACCACTGCAGCACCACACACAGCACCACTACAGCACCACACAGCACACCAGCACCACACACATCACCACACACAGCACCACTACAGCACCACTACACAGCACCACTAGCACCACACACAGCACCACACAGCACTACACACAACTGGGTAGTTGTTTGAACCCTTAGTATAAGCTACCCTTGGTATAACTACCCTTGGTATAGCTAACCTTGGTATAGCTAACCTTGGCATAGTCTTTGCATAGCCACCCTTGGTATAACCTAACCTAGCTATAGCTACCCTTGGTATAGCTAACCTTGGTATAGCTACCCTTGGTATAGCTACCCTTGGTATAGCTACCCTTGGTATAACTAACCTTGGTATAGCTACCCTTGGCATAGCTACCCTTCAGGTATAAATCTTGGTATAGCTACCCTTGGTATAATAACCTTGGTATAGCTACTCTTGGTATACCTTGGTATAGCTAACCTTGGTATAGCTACCCTTGGCATAGCTAACCTTGGTATAGCTACTCTTGGTATAGCTACCCTTTTGGTATAGTTAACCTTGGTATAGCTAACCTGGTATAGCTACTCTTGGCATAGCTACCCTTGAGCAAGCTACTACTACCCTTGGTATAACTAACCTTGGTATATAGCTACCCTTCTACTCTTGGTATAGCTACCCTTGGTATAAGCTAACCTTGGTATAGCTTGGTTTAGCTAGGTATACTACCTTGGTATAGCTAACCTTGGTATAGCTACTCTTAGTTTAACTACATAGCTACCCTTGGTATAGCTACCCGGAATACCCTTGGTATAGCTAACCTTGGTATAGTAACCTTGGTATAGCTAACCTTGGTATAGCTACCCTTGGTATAACTTGGTATAGCTACCCTTGGTATAGCTAACCTTGGTATAGCTACTCTTGGTAGCTACCCTTGGTATAGCTACCCCTGTAAGCTACCCTGGTATAACTAACCTTGGTATAGCTACCCTTGGTATAGCTACCCTTGGTATAGCTAATCTTGGTATAGCTACCCTTGGTATAGCTAACCTTGGTATAGCTTCACTCTTGGTATAACTACCTTGGTATAGCTAGCAACTAATAGCTTACCTGTATAGTTAACCTTGTGGTATAGCTACTCTTGGTATAGCTAACTTTGCATAGCTAACCTTGAGTATAGTTGGTATAGCTAACCTGGTATAGCTACTCTTGGTTTAGCTACCCTTGGTATAGCTACCCTTGGTATAGCTACCCTTGGTATAACTAACCTTGGTATAGCTACCCTTGGTATAGCTACCCTGGTATAGTACTGGTATAGCTACCCTTGGTATAGCTAACCTTGGTATAGCTTCTCTTGGTTTAGCTACCCTTGGTATAGCTACACTTGGTATAGCTAACCTTGGTATAGCTTCTTGGTTTAGCTACCCTTGGTATAGCTAACCTTGGTATAATACCCTTGGTATAGCTAACCTTGGTATAGCTAACTATTACTCTTGGTATAACTACCCTTGGTATAGCTACCTTGGTATAACTACCCTTGGTATAGCTAACCTTGGTATAGCTACTCTTGGTATAAGCTACCCTTGTTTAACCTTGTTATAGCCTTTGGTATAGCTACCCTTGGTATAGCTAACCTTGGTATAGCTACCCTTGGTATAGCTAACCTTGGGCATAGCTACCCTTGGTATAGCTACCCTTGGAATAGTTTCCCTTGGTATAGCTACCCTTGGTATAGCTACCCTTGGTATAGCTAACCTTGGTTTAGTTACCCTTTGTAGAGTTACACTTTGGTATAGTTACACTTGGTAGGGTTACCATTTGTAGACTTACCCTTGGGAGAGTAACCCTTGGGTAGGAACCCTTGGTATAGTAACCCTTGGTATAGATACCCTTAGGAAGCTAACCTTGGTATAATACTCTTGGTTTAACTACCCTTGGTATAGCTAACCTGGTATAGCTACCCTGGTATAGCTAACTTTGGTATAATAACCTTGGTATAGCTACTCTTGGTATAGCTACCCTTGGTATAGCTAACCTTGGTATAGCTACTCTTGGTATAAGCTACCCTTGGTATAGCTAACTTAGTATAGCTACTCTTGGTATAGCTACCCATGGTATAGCTACCCTTAGTATAGCTACCCTTGGAATAGTTTCCCTTTGGTATAGCTACCCTTGGTATAGCTACCCTTAGTATAGCTAACCTTGGTATAGTTACCCTTGGTATAGCTACCCTTGGTATAGCTACCCTTGGTATAGTAACCCTTGGTATAGCTACCCTTGGTATAGCTACCCTTGGTATAGCTACCCTTGGTTAACCTAGAGTTACCCTTGGTAGAGTTACACTTTGGTATAGTTACACTTGGTAGGGTTACCATTTGTAGAGTTACCCTTGGGAGAGTAACCCTTGGGTAGGGAACCCTTGGTATAGTAACCCTTGGTATAGCTACCCTTGGTATAGCTACCCTGGTATAGCTACCCTTGATATAGCTAAATTTTTGGTATAGCTTAACCTTGGTTTAGTTACCCTTGGTAGAGTTACACTTGGTAGGGTTACCATTTTTGTACTTGGTAGAGTTACACTTGTAGAGTTACCATTTATAGAGTAACCCTTGGTTAAAGTAACCCTTGGGTAGTAACCCTTGGTAGAGTAACCCTGGTTAAGTAACCCCAGTAACCTGGTGAGCAACTTCCTTGGTTACAACTTTGGTAAAGTAACCCTTGCAGAGTAACCATTGGTATAGTAAACCTTGGGTAGTAACCCTTGGTATAGTAACCCTTGGGTAGTAACCCTTAATGAAAGTAACCCTTGGTTAAGTAACCCTTGGTAAAGTAACCATTGGTAGAGTAACCCTTGGTATAGTAACCCTTGGGTAGTAACCCTTGGTATAGTAACCCTTGGTAAAGTAACCCTTGGTATAGTAACCCTCAACATAGTAATCCTTAGCATAGTAACCCTTGGTATAGTAACCCTTGGGTAGAGTAACCGTTAAATGACTAACTTGGAAAAGTAAAGGTAGAGTAACCCTTGGTAGAGTAACCCTTGGTAGAGTAAAAGTAACCTTGGTAACCCATGGTAGAGTAACCCTTGGGCAGTAACCCTTTAAGTAACCCTTGGTATAGTAACCCTTGCAAGTAACCCTTGGTTAGTAACCCTTGGTATAGTAACCTTCAGCATAGTAATCCTTAGCATAGTAACCCTTGGCATAGTAACCCTTGCATAGTAACCCTTAGTATAGTAACTCTTGGGTAGAAACCTTGCAGTAAGTAACCCTTGCAGAGTAACCCTTGGTATAACTAACCTTGGTATAGCTACCCTTGGTATAGCTACCTCTGGTATAGCTACTGGTATAGCTACCCTTGGTATAGCTAACCTTGGTATAGCTACTCTTGGTTTAGCTAACCTTGGTATAGCTAACCTTGGTATAGTTACCTCTTTGGTAGCTAACCTTGGTATAGCTACTCTTGAGTATAGCTACCCTGGTATAGCTACCTTGGTATAGCTACCCTTGGTATAACTAACCTTGGTATAGCTACCCTTATGTTAATACCCTTGGTATAGCTACTCTGGTATAGCTACCTTGGTATATTAACCTTTGACAGCTTCTTGGTTTAGCTACCCTGGTATAGCTACTCCTGGTATAGCTAACTGGTATAGCTACTCTTGGTTTAGCTACCCTTGGTATAGCTAGCATAGCTACTCTGGAAAGAAGCAACAGCAGTATGGCTGAACCTTGATAGCTACTCTTGGTATAGCTACCCCTTGGTATAGCTAACCTTGGTACAGCTTCTCCCTTGGTATAGCTAACCTTGGTATAGCTACTCTTGGTATAGCTACCCTTGGTATAGCTAACCTTGTTATAGCTACTCTTGGTATAGCTACCCTTGGTATAGCTAACCTTGGTATAGCTACCCTTGGTGTATTAACCTTGGTATAGCTACCCTTGAGCTATAGCTACCCTTGGAATAGTTTCCTTGTTTGTAAGCTACCGTATTATAGCTACCCTTGGTATAGCTAACCTTGGTTTAGTTACCCATAGTAGAGTTACACTTTGGTATAGTTACACTTGGTAGGTTCACCATTGTAGACTTACCCTTGGGAGAGTAACCACAGGTAGGAACCCTTGGTATAGTAACCCTTGGTATAGATACCCTTGGTATAGCTAACCTTGGTATAGCTACTCTTGGTTCTACCCTTGGTACTTGGCTAACCTTGGTATAAGCTACCCTTGGTATAGCTAACCTTGGTATAGCTAACCTTGGTATAGCTACTCTTGGTATAGCTAACCTTGGTATAGCTACTCTTGGTATAGCTACCCTTGGTATAGCTAACCTTGGTATAGCTACTCTTGGTATAGCTACCCTTGGTATAGCTACCCTTGGTATAGCTACCCTTGGAATAGTTTCCCTTGGTATAGCTACCCTTGGTATAGCTACCCTTGGTATAGCTAACCTTGGTATAGTTACCCTTGGTATAGCTACCCTTGGTATAGCTACCCTTGGTATAGTAACCCTTGGTATAGCTACCCTTGGTATAGCTACCCTTGGTATAGCTACCCTTGGTATAGCTAACCTTGGTAGAGTTACCCTTGGTAGAGTTACACTTTGGTATAGTTACACTTGGTAGGGTTACCATTTGTAGAGTTACCCTTGGGAGAGTAACCCTTGGGTAGGAACCCTTGGTATAGTAACCCTTGGTATAGCTACCCTTGGTATAGCTACCCTTGGTATAGCTACCCTTGATATAGCTACCCTTGGTATAGCTAACCTTGGTTTAGTTACCCTTGGTAGAGTTACACTTGGTAGGGTTACCATTTGTAGTTACCCTTGGTAGAGTTACACTTGGTAGAGTTACCATTTAAAAAGAGTAACCCTTGGATTAAGTAACCCTTAGTGGTAACCCTTGGTAGAGTAACCCTTGGTTAAGTAACCCTTGGTGGTAACCCTTGGTAGAGTAACCATGATTTAAGTAACCCTTGGTAAAGTAACCCTTGGTAGGTAACCATTGGTATAGTAAACCCAGGTATGTATAGTATAGTAACCCTTGGGTAGTAACCCTTGGTAAAGTAACCCTTAGTTCGTAACCCTTGGTAAAGTAACCCTTAGTGAGTAACCCTTGGTATAGTAACCGCAGGTAGTAACCCTTGAGTATAGTAACCCTTGGTAAATGACATGGTACATAGTAACCCTCAGCATAGTAATCCTTAGCATAAGTAACCCCTTGGTATAGTATTATTGGTAGAGTAATAGATTCAAGTAACCTTTACAGGAAGCGTGGCTTGTAGAGTAACCCTTGGTAGAGTAACCTGGTAGAGGTAACTGTTAAGTAACCCTTGAGTAAAGTAACTCTTGGTAGAGTAACCCTTGGGTAGTAACCCTTGGTTAAGTAACCCTGGTATAGTAACCCTTGGTAAAGTAACCCTTGGTATAGTAACCCTTAATTATAGTAACCTTCAGCATAGTAATCCTTAGTATAGTAACCCTTGGCATAGTAACCCTGGTATAGTAACCCTTGGTATAGTAACTCTGCAGAAACCCTTGGTATAGTAACCCTTGGTAGAGTAACCCTTGGTATAACTAACCTGAGTATAGCTACCCTGGTATAAGCTACCTTTGGTATAGCTACTCTTGTATAGCTACCCTGGTATAATAACCTTAAGTGCATAGCTACTCTTATATAGCTAACAGCAGGTATGGGGCTAACCTGGTATAGCTACCCTTGGTATAGCTAACCTTGGTATAGCTACTCTTAGTATAGTTACCTTGGTATAGCTACCCTTGGTATAGCTACCCTTGGTATAACTAACCTGGTATACTACCCTTGGTATATTACCCTTGGTATAGCTACTCTTGGTATAGCTACCCTTGGTATAGCTAACCTTGGTATAGCTACTCTTGGTTTAGCTACCCATGGTATAGCTACCCTTGGTATAATAACCTTGGTATAGCTACTCTTGGTTTAGCTACCCTTGGTATAGTCAACCTTGGTATATAGCTACCCTTGGTATAGCTAACCTTGGCATAGCTAACCTTGTATAGCTACTCTTGGTCTAGCTACCCTGGTATAGCTAACCTTGGTATAGCTACCCTTGGTATAGCTAACCTTGGTATAGCTACTCTTGGTATAGCTACCCTTGGTATAGCTAACCTTGTTATAGCTACTCTTGGTATAGCTACCCTTGGTATAGCTAACCTTGGTATAGCTACCCTTGGTATAGCTAACCTTGGTATAGCTACCCTTGGTATAGCTACCCTTGGAATAGTTTCCCTTGGTATAGCTACCCTTGGTATAGCTACCCTTGGTATAGCTAACCTTGGTTTAGTTACCCTTGGTAGAGTTACACTTTGGTATAGTTACACTTGGTAGGGTTACCATTTGTAGACTTACCCTTGGGAGAGTAACCCTTGGGTAGGAACCCTTGGTATAGTAACCCTTGGTATAGATACCCTTGGTATAGCTAACCTTGGTATAGCTACTCTTGGTTTAGCTACCCTTGGTATAGCTAACCTTGGTATAGCTACCCTTGGTATAGCTAACCTTGGTATAGCTAACCTTGGTATAGCTACTCTTGGTATAGCTACCCTTGGTATAGCTAACCTTGGTATAGCTACTCTTGGTATAGCTACCCTTGGTATAGCTAACCTTGGTATAGCTACTCTTGGTATAGCTACCCTTGGTATAGCTACCCTTGGTATAGCTACCCTTGGAATAGTTTCCCTTGGTATAGCTACCCTTGGTATAGCTACCCTTGGTATAGCTAACCTTGGTATAGTTACCCTTGGTATAGCTACCCTTGGTATAGCTACCCTTGGTATAGTAACCCTTGGTATAGCTACCCTTGGTATAGCTACCCTTGGTATAGCTACCCTTGGTATAGCTAACCTTGGTAGAGTTACCCTTGGTAGAGTTACACTTTGGTATAGTTACACTTGGTAGGGTTACCATTTGTAGAGTTACCCTTGGGAGAGTAACCCTTGGGTAGGAACCCTTGGTATAGTAACCCTTGGTATAGCTACCCTTGGTATAGCTACCCTTGGTATAGCTACCCTTGATATAGCTACCCTTGGTATAGCTAACCTTGGTTTAGTTACCCTTGGTAGAGTTACACTTGGTAGGGTTACCATTTGTAGTTACCCTTGGTAGAGTTACACTTGGTAGAGTTACCATTTAAAGAGTAACCCTTGGTTAAGTAACCCTTGGGTAGTAACCCTTGGTAGAGTAACCCTTGGTTAAGTAACCCTTGGGTAGTAACCCTTGGTAGAGTAACCCTTGGTTAAGTAACCCTTGGTAAAGTAACCCTTGGTAGAGTAACCATTGGTATAGTAAACCTTGGGTAGTAACCCTTGGTATAGTAACCCTTGGGTAGTAACCCTTGGTAAAGTAACCCTTGGTTAAGTAACCCTTGGTAAAGTAACCCTTGGTAGAGTAACCCTTGGTATAGTAACCCTTGGGTAGTAACCCTTGGTATAGTAACCCTTGGTAAAGTAACCCTTGGTATAGTAACCCTCAGCATAGTAATCCTTAGCATAGTAACCCTTGGTATAGTAACCCTTGGTAGAGTAACCGTTAAGTAACCTTTGGAAAAGTAACCCTTGGTAGAGTAACCCTTGGTAGAGTAACCTTTGGTAGAGTAACCGTTAAGTAACCCTTGGTAAAGTAACCCTTGGTAGAGTAACCCTTGGGTAGTAACCCTTGGTTAAGTAACCCTTGGTATAGTAACCCTTGGTAAAGTAACCCTTGGTATAGTAACCCTTGGTATAGTAACCTTCAGCATAGTAATCCTTAGCATAGTAACCCTTGGCATAGTAACCCTTGGTATAGTAACCCTTGGTATAGTAACTCTTGGGTAGAAACCCTTGGTATAGTAACCCTTGGTAGAGTAACCCTTGGTATAACTAACCTTGGTATAGCTACCCTTGGTATAGCTACCCTTGGTATAGCTACTCTTGGTATAGCTACCCTTGGTATAGCTAACCTTGGTATAGCTACTCTTGGTATAGCTAACCTTGGTATAGCTAACCTTGGTATAGCTACCCTTGGTATAGCTAACCTTGGTATAGCTAACCTTGGTATAGCTACTCTTGGTATAGCTACCTTTGGTATAGCTAACTTGGTATAGCTACCCTTGGTATAGCTAACCTTGGTATAGCTATTGGTATAGCTACTCTTAGTATAGCTACCTTGGTATAGCTAACCTTGGTATAGCTACCCTTGGTATAGCTACCCTAACTTGGTATAGCTACCCTTGGTATAGCTACCCTCGGTATAGCTACTCTTGGTATAGCTACCCCTTGGTATAGCTAACCTTGGTATAGCTACTCTTGGTATAGCTAACCTTGGTATAGCTAACCTTGGTATAGCTACCCTTTTAGCTAACCTAGCTACTCTTGGTATAGCTACCCTTGGTATAGCTACCCTTGGTATAGCTACCCTTGGTATAACTAACCTTGGTATAGCTACCCTTGGTATAGCTACCCTTGGTATAGCTACTCTTGGTATAGCTACCCTTGGTATAGCTAACCTTGGTATAGCTACTCTTGGTTTAGCTACCCTTGGTATAGCTACCCTTGGTATAGCTAACCTTGGTATAGCTACTCTTGGTTTAGCTACCCTTGGTATAGCTAACCTTGGTATAGCTACCCTTGGTATAGCTAACCTTGGTATAGCTACTCTTGGTATAGCTACCCTTGGTATAGCTAACCTTGGTATAGCTACCCTTGGTATAGCTAACCTTGGTATAGCTACTCTTGGTATAGCTACCCTTGGTATAGCTAACCTTGGTATAGCTACTCTTGGTATAGCTACCCTTGGTATAGCTAACCTTGGTATAGCTACCCTTGGTATAGCTAACCTTGGTATAGCTACCCTTGGTATAGCTACCCTTGGAATAGTTTCCCTTGGTATAGCTACCCTTGGTATAGCTACCCTTGGTATAGCTAACCTTGGTTTAGTTACCCTTGGTAGAGTTACACTTTGGTATAGTTACACTTGGTAGGGTTACCATTTGTAGACTTACCCTTGGGAGAGTAACCCTTGGGTAGGAACCCTTGGTATAGTAACCCTTGGTATAGCTACCCTTGGTATAGCTAACCTTGGTATAGCTACTCTTGGTTTAGCTACCCTTGGTATAGCTAACCTTGGTATAGCTACCCTTGGTATAGCTAACCTTGGTATAGCTAACCTTGGTATAGCTACTCTTGGTATAGCTACCCTTGGTATAGCTAACCTTGGTATAGCTACTCTTGGTATAGCTACCCTTGGTATAGCTAATTGGTATAGCTACTCTTGGTATAGCTACCCTTGGTATAGCTACCCTTGGTATAGCTACCCTTGGAATAGTTTCCCTTGGTATAGCTACCCTTGGTATAGCTAACCTTGGTATAGCTACCCTTGGTATAGCTACCCTTGGTATAGCTACCCTTGGTATAGTAACCCTTGGTATAGCTACCCTTGGTATAGCTACCCTTGGTATAGCTACCCTTGGTATAGCTAACCTTGGTAGAGTTACCCTTGGTAGAGTTACACTTTGGTATAGTTACACTTGGTAGGGTTACCATTTGTAGAGTTACCCTTGGGAGAGTAACCCTTGGGTAGGGACCCTTGGTATAGTAACCCTTGGTATAGCTACCCTTGGTATAGCTACCCTTGGTATAGCTACCCTTGATATAGCTACCCTTGGTATAGCTAACCTTGGTTTAGTTACCCTTGGTAGAGTTACACTTGGTAGGGTTACCATTTGTAGTTACCCTTGGTAGAGTTACACTTGGTAGAGTTACCATTTATAGAGTAACCCTTGGTTAAGTAACCCTTGGGTAGTAACCCTTGGTAGAGTAACCCTTGGTTAAGTAACCCTTGGGTAGTAACCCTTGGTAGAGTAACCCTTGGTTAAGTAACCCTTGGTAAAGTAACCCTTGGTAGAGTAACCATTGGTATAGTAAACCTTGGGTAGTAACCCTTGGTATAGTAACCCTTGGGTAGTAACCCTTGGTAAAGTAACCCTTGGTTAAGTAACCCTTGGTAAAGTAACCCTTGGTAGAGTAACCCTTGGTATAGTAACCCTTGGTAAAGTAACCCTTGGTATAGTAACCCTCAGCATAGTAATCCTTAGCATAGTAACCCTTGGTATAGTAACCCTTGGTAGAGTAACTGTTAAGTAACCTTTGGTAAAGTAACCCTTGGTAGAGTAACCCTTGGTAGAGTAACCCTTGGTAGAGTAACCGTTAAGTAACCCTTGGTAAAGTAACCCTTGGTAGAGTAACCCTTGGGTAGTAACCCTTGGTTAAGTAACCCTTGGTATAGTAACCCTTGGTAAAGTAACCCTTGGTATAGTAACCCTTGGTATAGTAACCTTCAGCATAGTAATCCTTAGCATAGTAACCCTTGGCATAGTAACCCTTGGTATAGTAACCCTTGGTATAGTAACTCTTGGGTAGAAACCCTTGGTATAGTAACCCTTGGTAGAGTAACCCTTGGTATAACTAACCTTGGTATAGCTACCCTTGGTATAGCTACCCTTGGTATAGCTACTCTTGGTATAGCTACCCTTGCATAGCTAACCTTGGTATAGCTACTCTTGGTTTAGCTACCCTTGGTATAGCTAACCTTGGTATAGCTACCCTTGGTATAGCTAACCTTGGTATAGCTAACCTTGGTATAGCTACTCTTGGTATAGCTACCCTTGGTATAGCTAACCTTGGTATAGCTACTCTTGGTATAGCTACCCTTGGTATAGCTAACCTTGGTATAGCTACTCTTGGAATAGCTACCCTTGGTATAGCTAACCTTGGTATAGCTACCCTTGGTATAGCTAACCTTGGTATAGCTACCCTTGGTATAGCTACCCTTGGTATAGCTAACCTTGGTATAGCTACCCTTGGTATAGCTACCCTTGGAATAGTAACCCTTGGTATAGTAACCCTTGGTATAGTAACCCTCAGCATAGTAATCCTTAGCATAGTAACCCTTGGCATAGTAACCCTTGGTATAGTAACCCTTGGTATAGTAACTCTTGGGTAGAAACCCTTGGTATAGTAACCCTTGGTATAGTAACCCTTGAGTGAGTAACCCTTGGTATAGTAACCCTTGGTATAGTAACCCTTGGGTAGTAACCCTCAGCATAGTTACCCTTGGTAGTAGTGGGTAGTAACCCTTGGTACAGTATTTTTTACCTTGCTGGCTCCACAGAATTTAATCACACCTAACAAGAAGAAAAGACAGAGAGATTGATCTTGATGGTTCCAGGAAAG
>NW_027036436.1:0-14197 GCF_034236695.1 Oncorhynchus nerka | reverse complement strand
TACTCTACATAATGATCAACCTGTCTGTCTAGACCATGTTACTCTACATAATGATCAACCTGTCTGTCTAGACCATGTTACTCTACATAATGATCAACCTGTCTGTCTAGACCATGTTACTCTATATAATGATCAACCTGTCTGTCTAGAGACTAGACCATGTTACTCTATATAATGATCAACCTGTCTGTCTAGACCATGTTACTCTACATAATGACTAGACCATGACCAATGTCTAGACCATACATTTATATAATGATCAACCTGTCTGTCTAGAGACTAGACCATGTTAGAGACTAGACCATGTTATCACATAATGATCAACCTGTCTGTCTAGAGACTAGACCATGTTACTCTACATAATGATCAACCTGTCTGTCTAGACCATGTTACTCTACATAATGATCAACCTGTCTGTCTAGACCATGTTACTCTATATAATAATCAACCTGTCTGTCTAGACCATGTTACTCTATATAATAATCAACCTGTCTGTCTAGACCATGTTACTCTACATAATGATCAACCTGTCTGTCTAGACCATGTTACTCTACATAATGATCAACCTGTCTGACTAGAGACTAGACCATGTTACTCTACATAATGATCAACCTGTCTGTCTAGACCATGTTACTCTATATAATGATCAACCTGTCTGTCTAGACCATGTTACTCTATATAATGATCAACCTGTCTGTCTAGAGACTAGACCATGTTACTCTATATAATGATCAACCTGTCTGTCTAGACCATGTTACTCTACATAATGATCAACCTGTCTGTCTAGAGACTAGACCATGTTACTCTATATAATAATCAACCTGTCTGTCTAGACCATGTTACTCTATATAATGATCAACCTGTCTGTCTAGACCATGTTACTCTATATAATGATCAACCTGTCTGTCTAGACCATGTTACTCTACATAATGATCAACCTGTCTGACTAGACCATGTTACTCTACATAATGATCAACCCTGTCTGTCTAGACCATGTTACTCTACACATAATGATCAACCTGTCTGTCTAGAGACTCATGTTACTCTATATAATGATCAACCTGTCTGTCTAGACCATGTTACTCTACATAATGATCAACCTGTCTGTCTAGAGACTAGACCATGTTACTCTACATAATGATCAACCTGTCTGTCTAGACCATGTTACTCTATATAATGATCAACCTGTCTGTCTAGAGACTAGACCATGTTACTCTATATAATAATCAACCTGTCTGTCTAGAGTCTAGACCATGTTACTCTATATAATGATCAACCTGTCTGTCTAGAGACTAGACCATGTTACTCTATATAATAATCAACCTGTCTGTCTAGACCATGTTACTCTATATAATGATCAACCTGTCTGTCTAGACCATGTTACTCTATATAATGATCAACCTGTCTGTCTAGAGACTAGACCATGTTACTCTATATAATAATCAACCTGTCTGTCTAGAGTCTAGACCATGTTACTCTATATAATGATCAACCTGTCTGTCTAGACCATGTTACTCTACATAATGATCAACCTGTCTGTCTAGACCATGTTACTCTACATAATGATCAACCTGTCTGTCTAGAGACTAGACCATGTTACTCTATATAATGATCAACCTGTCTGTCTAGAGACTAGACCATGTTACTCTATATAATGATCAACCTGTCTGTCTAGAGACTAGACCATGTTACTCTATATAATAATCAACCTGTCTGTAGAGACTAGACCATGTTACTCTACATAATGATCAACCTGTCTGTCTAGAGACTAGACCATGTTACTCTATATAATGATCAACCTGTCTGTCTAGACCATGTTACTCTACATAATGATCAACCTGTCTGTCTAGACCATGTTACTCTATATAATGATCAACCTGTCTGTCTAGACCATGTTACTCTATATAATGATCAACCTGTCTGTCTAGACCATGTTACTCTATATAATAATCAACCTGTCTGTCTAGAGACTAGACCATGTTACTCTATATAATGATCAACCTGTCTGTCTAGACCATGTTACTCTATATAATGATCAACCTGTCTGTCTAGACCATGTTACTCTATATAATGATCAACCTGTCTGTCTAGAGACTAGACCATGTTACTCTACATAATGATCAACCTGTCTGTCTAGACCATGTTACTCTATATAATGATCAACCTGTCTGTCTAGAGACTAGACCATGTTACTCTACATAATGATCAATGTCAACCATGTTACCTGTCTGTCTCATAATGATCAACCTGTCTGTCTAGACCATGTTACTCTATATAATGATCAACCTGTCTGTCTAGAGACTAGACCATGTTACTCTATATAATGATCAACCTGTCTGTCTAGAGACTAGACCATGTTACTCTATATAATAATCAACCTGTCTGTCTGTCTAGACCATGTTACTCTATATAATGATCAACCTGTCTGTCTAGACCATGTTACTCTATATAATGATCAACCTGTCTGTCTAGACCATGTTACTCTATATAATGATCAACCTGTCTGTCTAGACCATGTTACTCTATATAATGATCAACCTGTCTGTCTAGACCATGTTACTCTACATAATAATCAACCTGTCTGTCTAGAGACTAGACCATGTTACTCTATATAATGATCAACCTGTCTGTCTAGACCATGTTACTCTATATAATGATCAACCTGTCTGTCTAGAGACTAGACCATGTTACTCTACATAATGATCAACCTGTCTGTCTAGACCATGTTACTCTATATAATGATCAACCTGTCTGTCTAGACCATGTTACTCTATATAATGATCAACCTGTCTGTCTAGACCATGTTACTCTACATAATGATCAACCTGTCTGTCTAGACCATGTTACTCTATATAATAATCAACCTGTCTGTCTAGACCATGTTACTCTACATAATGATCAACCTGTCTGTCTAGACCATGTTACTCTATATAATGATCAACCTGTCTGTCTAGACCATGTTACATAATGATCAACCTGTCTGTCTAGACCATGTTACTCTATATAATGATCAACCTGTCTGTCTAGAGACTAGACCATGTTACTCTATATAATGATCAACCTGTCTGTCTAGACCATGTTACTCTATATAATGATCAACCTGTCTGTCTAGAGACTAGACCATGTTACTCTATATAATGATCAACCTGTCTGTCTAGACCATGTTACTCTACATAATAATCAACCTGTCTGTTCAGAGACTAGACCATGTTACTCTACATAATGATCAACCTGTCTGTCTAGAGACTAGATATAATAATCAACCTGTCTGTCATGTTACTCTACATAATGATCAACCTGTCTGTCTAGAGACTAGACCATGTTACTCTATATAATGATCAACCTGTCTGTCTAGAGACTAGACCATGTTACTCTACATAATGATCAAACCTGTCTGTCTATGATCAACCTGTCTGTCTAGACCATGTTACTCTATATAATGATCAACCTGTCTGTCTAGACCATGTTACTCTATATAATGATCAACCTGTCTGTCTAGAGACTAGACCATGTTACTCTATATAATAATCAACCTGTCTGTCTAGAGACTAGACCATGTTACTCTATATAATGATCAACCTGTCTGTCTAGAGACTAGACCATGTTACTCTATATAATGATCAACCTGTCTGTCTAGACCATGTTACTCTACATAATGACCTGTCTCTAGACCATGTTACTCTACATAATGATCAACCTGTCTGTCTAGACCATGTTACTCTATATAATAATCAACTAGACCATGTTACTCTATATAATGATCAACCTGTCTGTCTAGACCATGTTACTCTACATAATGATCAACCTGTCTGTCTAGACCATGTTACTCTATATAATGATCAACCTGTCTGTCTAGACCATGTTACTCTACATAATGATCAACCTGTCTGTCTAGACCATGTTACTCTATATAATGATCAACCTGTCTGTCTAGACCATGTTACTCTATATAATGATGTCTAGAGACTAGACCATGTTACTCTACATAATGATCAACCTGTCTGTCTAGAGACTAGACCATGTTACTCTACATAATGATCAACCTGTCTGACTAGACCATGTTACTCTACATAATGATCAACCTGTCTGTCTAGAGACTAGACCATGTTACTCTACATAATGATCAACCTGTCTGTCTAGACCATGTTACATAATGATCATGTTACATGTTACTATATAATGATCAACCTGTCTGTCTAGAGACTAGACCATGTTACTCTATATAATGATCAACTAGACCATGTTACTCTATATAATAATCAACCTGTCTGTCTAGAGACTAGACCATGTTACTCTATATAATAATCAACCTGTCTGTCTAGAGACTAGACCATGTTACTCTATATAATGATCAACCTGTCTGTCTAGACCATGTTACTCTACATAATGATCAACCTGTAATGATCAAGACTAGACCATGTTACTCTATATAATAATCAACCTGTCTGTCTAGACCATGTTACTCTATATAATAATCAACCTGTCTGTCTAGACCATGTTACTCTATATAATGATCAACCTGTCTGTCTAGAGACTAGACCATGTTACTCTACATAATGATCAACCTGTCTGTCTAGACCATGTTACTCTATATAATGATCAACCTGTCTGTCTAGACCAGTTACTCTATATAAGACTAGACCATGTTACTCTATATAATGATCAACCTGTCTGTCTAGAGACTAGACCATGTTACTCTATATAATGATCAACCTGTCTGTCTAGAGACTAGACCATGTTACTCTACATAATGATCAACCTGTCTGTCTAGAGACTAGACCATGTTACTCTATATAATGATCAACCTGTCTGTCTAGACCATGTTACTCTACATAATGATCAACCTGTCTGTCTAGACCATGTTACTCTATATAATAATCAACCTGTCTGTCTAGAGACTAGACCATGTTACTCTATATAATGATCAACCTGTCTGTCTAGAGACTAGACCATGTTACTCTATATAATGATCAACCTGTCTAGAGACTAGACCATGTTACTCTACATAATGATCAACCTGTCTGTCTAGAGACTAGACCATGTTACTCTATATAATGATCAACCTGTCTGTCTAGACCAGACTAAGATCAACCATGTTACCATGTTACTCTATATAATGATCAACCTGTCTGTCTAGACCATGTTACTCTCTACATAATGATCAACCTGTCTGTCTGTCTAGACCATGTTACTCTACATAATGATCAACCTGTCTGTTAGACCATGTTACTCTATATAATGATCAACCTGTCTGTCTAGAGACTAGACCATGTTACTCATAATAATCAATATAATGTTACTCTAGACCATACATATAATAATCAACCTGTCTGTCTAGACCATGACTACATAATGATCAACCTGTCTGTCTAGAGACTAGACCATGTTACTCTATATAATAATCAACCTGTCTGTCTAGACCAGAGACTAGACCATGTTACTCTACATAATGATCAACCTGTCTGTCTAGACCATGTTACTCCACATAATGATCAATACCATGTTACTCTATATAATAATCAACCTGTCTGTCTAGACCATGTTACTCTATATAATGATCAACCTGTCTGTCTCTAGACCATGTTACTCTATATAATGATCAACCTGTCTGTCTAGAGACTAGACCATGTTACTCTATATAATGATCAACCTGTCTGTCTAGACCATGTTACTCTATATAATGATCAACCTGTCTGTCTAGACCAGAGTCTAGACCATGTTACTCTATATAATGATCAACCTGTCTGTCTAGACCATGTTACTCTATATAATGATCAACCTGTCTGTCTAGAGATCAAGACTAGACCATGTTACTCTATATAATAATCAACCTGTCTGTCTAGACCAGTTACTCTACATAAGACTAGACCATGTTACTCTATATAATGATCAACCTGTCTGTCTCTAGACCATGTTACTCTATATAATGATCAACCTGTCTGTCTAGAGACTAGACCATGTTACTCTATATAATAATGATCAACCTGTCTGTCTAGACCATGTTACTCTACATAATGATCAACCTGTCTGTCTAGACCATGTTACTCTACATAATGATCAACCTGTCTGTCTAGACCATGTTACTCTACATAATGATCAACCTGTCTGTCTAGACCATGTTACTCTATATAATGATCAACCTGTCTGTCTAGACCATGTTACTCTACATAATGATCAACCTGTCTGTCTAGAGACTAGACCATGTTACTCTATATAATGATCAACCTGTCTGTCTAGAGACTAGACCATGTTACTCTATATAATGATCAACCTGTCTGTCTAGAGACTAGACCATGTTACTCTACATAATGATCAACCTGTCTGTCTAGAGACTAGACCATGTTACTCTATATAATGATCAACCTGTCTGTCTAGACCATGTTACTCTACATAATGATCAACCTGTCTGTCTAGACCATGTTACTCTACATAATGATCAACCTGTCTGTCTAGACCATGTTACTCTACATAATGATCAACCTGTCTGTCTAGAGACTAGACCATGTTACTCTATATAATGATCAACCTGTCTGTCTAGACCATGTTACTCTACATAATGATCAACCTGTCTGTCTAGACCATGTTACTCTACATAATGATCAACCTGTCTGTCTAGACCATGTTACTCTACATAATGATCAACCTGTCTGTCTAGACCATGTTACTCTATATAATGATCAACCTGTCTGTCTAGAGACTAGACCATGTTACTCTATATAATGATCAACCTGTCTGTCTAGAGACTAGACCATGTTACTCTATATAATGATCAACCTGTCTGTCTAGACCATGTTACTCATATAATGATCAACCTGTCTGTCTAGACCATGTTCTCTATATAATAATCAACCTGTCTGTCTAGACCATGTTACTCTACATAATGATCAACCTGTCTGTCTAGACCATGTTACTCTACATAATGATCAACCTGTCTGTCTAGACCATGTTACTCTACATAATAATCAACCTGTCTGTCTAGACCATGTTACTCTATATAATGATCAACCTGTCTGTCTAGACCATGTTACTCTACATAATGATCAACCTGTCTGTCTGACTAGACCATGTTACCATGTTACTCTACATAATGATCAACCTGTCTGTCTAGACCATGTTACTCTATATAATGATCAACCTGTCTGTCTAGACCATGTTACTCTACATAATGATCAACCTGTCTGTAGAGACTAGACCATGTTACTCTATATAATGATCAACCTGTCTCTAGACCATAATGATCAACCTGTCTGTCTAGACCATGTTACTCTACATAATGATCAACCTGTCTGTCTAGAGACTCAGACCATGTTACTCTATATAATGATCAACCTGTCTGTCTAGAGACTAGACCATGTTACTGTTTATATAATGATCAACCTGTCTGTAGAGACTAGACCATGTTACTCTATATGATCAATCAACCTGTCTGTCTAGAGACTAGACCATTAATAATACTCTATATAATGATCAACCTGTCTGTCTAGACCATGACATAATGACCATGTTACTCTATATAATAATCAACCTGTCTGTCTAGAGACTAGACCATGTTACTCTATATAATGATCAACCTGTCTGTCTAGAGACTAGACCATGTTACTCTATATAATGATCAACCTGTCTGTCTAGACCATGTTACTCTATAGACCATAATAATCAACCTGTCTGTCTAGACCATGTTACTCTACATAATGACC
This sequence comes from Oncorhynchus nerka, assembly GCF_034236695.1. Lineage (NCBI taxonomy): Eukaryota > Metazoa > Chordata > Actinopteri > Salmoniformes > Salmonidae > Oncorhynchus > Oncorhynchus nerka. The sequence continues at coordinate 6,500 of NW_027036436.1, read as the reverse complement.
ATGTCTGTCTAGACCTCTATATAATGATCAACCTGTCTGTCTAGAGACTAGACCATGTTACTCTACATAATGATCAACCTGTCTGTCTAGACCATGTTACATAATAATCAACCTGTCTGTCTAGACCAGAGACATAGACCATGTTACTCTATATAATGATCAACCTGTCTGTCTAGAGACTAGACCATGTTACTCTACATAATGATCAACCTGTCTGTCTAGAGACTAGACCATGTTACTCTATATAATAATCAACCTGTCTGTAGAGACTAGACCATGTTACTCTACATAATGATCAACCTGTCTGTCTAGACCATGTTACTCTCATAATGATCAACCTGTCTGTCTAGAGATAATGATCAACCTGTCTGTCTAGACCATGTTACTCTACATAATGATCAATAGACCAACCTGTCTGTCTAGAGACTAGACCATGTTACTCTACATAATGATCAACCTGTCTGTCTAGACCATGACATAATGATCAACCTGTCTGTCTAGACTAGACCATGTTACCTCTATATAATAATCAACCTGTCTGTCTAGAGACTAGACCATGTTACTCTACATAATGATCAACCTGTCTGTCTAGAGACTAGACCATGTTACTCTATATAATGATCAACCTGTCTGTCAGAGACTAGACCATGTTACTCTATATAATGATCAACCTGTCTGTCTAGAGACTAGACCATGTTACTACATAATGATCAACCTGTCTGTCTAGACCACCATATAATATTCAACCTGTCTGTCTAGACCCTATATAATGATCAACCTGTCTGTCTAGACCATGTTACTCTATATAATGATCAACCTGTCTGTCTCTAGACCATGTTACTTATATAATGATCAACCATGTTACTCTACATAATGATCAACCTGTCTGTCTAGACCATGTTACTCTACATAATGATCAACCTGTCTGACTAGACCATGTTACTCTCTATATAATGATCAACCTGTCTGTCTAGACCATGTTACTCTATATAATGATCAACCTGTCTGTCTAGAGACTAGACCATGTTACTCTACATAATTCAACTCTACTCTGCCATAATGATCAACCTGTCTGTCTAGAGACTAGACCATGTTACTCTATATAATGATCAACCTGTCTGTCTAGAGACTATATAATAATCAAGACCATGTTACTCTACATAATGATCAACCTGTCTGTCTAGAGACTAGACCATGTTACTCTACATAATGATCAACCTGTCTGTCTAGACCATAGCCATTACTCTGTAAGATCAACCTGTCTGTCTAGAGACTAGACCATGTTACTCTATATAATGATCAACCTGTCTGTCTAGAGAGACCATGTTACTCTACATAATGATCAACCTGTCTGTCTAGACCATGTTACTCTATATAATGAGATCAACCTGTCTGTCTCAGACCATGTTACTCTATATAATGATCAACCTGTCTAGAGTCTAGACCATGTTACTCTACATAATGATCAACCTGTCTGTCTAGAGACTAGACCATGTTACTCTATATAATAATCAACCTGTCTGTCTAGAGACTAGACCATGTTACTCTATATAATGATCAACCTGTCTGTCTAGACCATGTTACTCTATATAATGATCAACCTGTCTGTCTAGAGACTAGACCATGTTACTCTATATAATAATCAACCTGTCTGTCTAGACCATGTTACTCTATATAATGATCAACCTGTCTGTCTAGACCAGACCATGTTACTCTATATAATGATCAACCTGTCTGTCTAGAGACTAGACCATGTTACTCTATATAATAATCAACCTGTCTGTCTAGAGAGTCTAGACCATGTTATCATATAATGATCAACCTGTCTGTCTCCAGAGACTAGACCATGTTACTCTACATAATGATCAACCTGTCTGTCTAGAGACTAGACCATGTTACTCTATATAATGATCAACCTGTCTGTCTAGATGATCAACTGGTCTAGACCATGTTACTCTATATAATGATCAACCTGTCTGTCTAGATGACTAATGACCATGTTACTCTATATAATGATCAACCTGTCTGTTCTATGATCAAGTCTAGACCATGTTACTCTATATAATGATCAAACCTGTCTGTCTAGAGACTAGACCATGTTACTCATAATAATCAACCTGTCTGTCATAGACCATGTTACTCATATATAATGATCAACCTGTCTGTCTAGACCATGTTACTCTATATAATGATCAACCTGTCTGTCTAGACCATGTTACTTATATAATAATCAACCTGTCTGTCTAGACCATGTTACTCTATATAATGATCAACCTGTCTGTCTAGACCATGTTACTCTACATAATGATCAACCTGTCTGTCTAGACCATGTTACTCTATATAATGATCAACCTGTCTGTTATGTTCTATATAATGATCAACCTGTCTGTCAGAGACCATGTTACTCTATGATAATGATCAACCTGTAATGTCAACCTGTCTGACTAGACCATGTTACTCTACATAATGATCAACCTGTCTGTCTAGACCATGTTACTCTACATAATGATCAACTAGACCATGTTACTCTATATAATGATCAACCTGTCTGTCTAGACCATGTTACTCTACATAATGATCAACCTGTCTGTCTCTAGACCATGTTACTCTACATAATGATCAACCTGTCTGTCTAGACCTAGACCATGTTACTCTACATAATGATCAACCTGTCTGTCTAGACCATGTTACTCATAATGATCAACCTGTCTGTCAACCTGTCTGATCAACCTGTCTGTCTAGACCATGTTACTCTATATAATGATCAACCTGTCTGTCTAGAGACTAGACCATGTTACTCTATATAATAATCAACCTGTCTGTCTAGAGACTAGACCATGTTACTCTATATAATGATCAACCTGTCTGTCAGAGAGACCATGTTACTCTACATAATGATCAACCTGTCTGTAGACCATGTTACTCTACATAATGATCAACCCGTCTGTCTAGACCATGTTACTCTACATAATGATCAACCTGTCTGTCTAGACCATGTTACTATATAATAATCAACCATGTCTTGACCATCTACATAATGATCAACCTGTCTGTCTAGACCATGTATTTGCTACATAATGATCAACCTGTCTAGAGACTAGACCATGTTACTCTACATAATGATCAACCTGTCTGTCTAGACCATGTTACTCTATATAATAATCAACCTGTCTGTCTAGACCATGTTACTCATAATGATCAATAGACCAACATAATGATCAACCTGTCTGTTACTCTATATAATAATCAACCTGTCTGTCTAGAGACTAGACCATGTTACTCTACATAATGATCAACCTGTCTGTCTAGACCATGTTACTCTACATAATGATCAACCTGTCTGTCTAGACCATGTTACTCTATATAATAATCAACCTGTCTGTCTAGACCATGTTACTCTACATAATGATCAACCTGTCTGTCTAGACCATGTTACTCTACATAATGATCAACCTGTCTGTCTAGACCATGTTACTCTATATAATAATCAACCTGTCTGTCTAGAGTCTAGACCATGTTACTCTATATAATGATCAACCTGTCTGTCTAGACCATGTTACTCTATATAATAATCAACCTGTCTGTCTAGAGTCTAGACCATGTTACTCTATATATGATCAACCTGTCTGTCTAGACCATGTTACTCTACATAATGATCAACCTGTCTGTCTAGAGCCTAGACCATGTTACTCTACATAATGATCAACCTGTTACCTATATAATAATCAACCTGTCTGTCTAGACCATGTTACTCTACATAATGATCAACCTGTCTGTCTAGACCATGTTACTCTACATAATGATCAACCTGTCTGTCTAGACCATGTTACTCTACATAATGATCAACCTGTCTGTCTAGACCATGACTCGCAATAATCAATGTGAGACTAGACCATGTTCTATATAATGATCAACCTGTCTGTCTAGAGACTAGACCATGTTACTCTACATAATGATCAACCTGTCTGTCTAGAGACTAGACCATGTTACTCTACATAATGATCAACCTGTCTGTCTAGAGACTAGACCATGTTACTCTATATAATGATCAACCTGTCTGTCTAGACCATGTTACTCTATATAATGATCAACCTGTCTGTCTAGACCATGTTATTTCCATATAAGATCAACCTGTCTGTCTAGAGACCAGACCATGTTACTCTATATAATGATCAACCTGTCTGTCTAGACCATGTTACTCTACATAATGATCAACCTGTCTGTCTAGAGAGACTAGACCATGTTTACTCTATATAATGATCAACCTGTCTGTCTAGAGACTAGACCATGTTACTCTATATAATGATCAACCTGTCTGTCTATAGAGAGACTAGACCATGTTACTCTATATAATAATCAACCTGTCTGTCCAGAGACTAGACCATGTTACTCTATATAATGATCAACCTGTCTGTCAGAGACTAGACCATGTTACTCTACATAATGATCAACCTGTCTGTCTAGAGACTAGACCATGTTACTTACATAATAATCAACCTGTGTCTAGTCTAGACCATGTTCTATATATAATGATCAACCTGTCTGTCTAGACCATGTTACTCTATATAATGATCAACCTGTCTGTCTAGACCATGTTACTCTACATAATGATCAACCTGTCTGTCTAGACCATGACATAATAATCAACCTGTCCAGACCATGTTACTCTACATAATGATCAACCTGTCTGTCTAGAGAGACCATGTTACTCTATATAATAATCAACCTGTCTGTCTAGAGACTAGACCATGTTACTCTACATAATGATCAACCTGTCTGTCTAGACCATGTTACTCTACATATGATCAACCTGTCTGTCTAGAGAGACCATGTTACTCTATATAATGATCAACCTGTCTGTCTAGAGACTGTGACCACTACATAATGACCAATGTTACTCTAGACCATGTTATAATAATGATCAACCTGTCTGTCTAGAGACCATGTTACTCTATATAATGATCAACCTGTCTGTCTAGAGACTAGACCATGTTACTCTATATAATGATCAACCTGTCTGTCTAGACCATGTTACTCTACATAATGATCAACCTGTCTGTCTAGACCATGTTACTCTACATAATGATCAACCTGTCTGTCTATGTTACTCTATATAATGACTAGACCATGTTACTCTATATAATAATCAACCTGTCTGTCTAGACCATGATATAATGACAACATGTTGTCTAGACCATCTACATAATGATCAACCTGTCTGTCTAGACCATGTTACTCTACATAATGATCAAGACCATGTTACTCTACATAATGATCAACCTGTCTGTCTAGACCATGTTACTCTATATAATAATCAACCTGTCTGTCCTAGAGACTAGACCATGTTACTCTATATAATGATCAACCTGTCTGCTACTCTTCTATATCTAGACCATGTTACTCTACATAATAATCAACCTGTCTGTCTAGACCATGTTACTCATATAATCAATAATCTAGACCAACTACATAATGATCAACCTGTCTGTCTAGAGACCAGACCATGTTACTCTATATAATGATCAACCTGTCTGTCTAGAGACTAGACCATGTTACTCTATATAATGATCAACCTGTCTGTCTAGAGACTAGACCATGTTACTCTACATAATGATCAACCTGTCTGTCTAGACCATGTTACTCTACATAATGATCAACCTGTCTGTAGACCATGTTACTCTACATAATGAGTCTAGACCATGTTATTTACATAATAATCAACCTGTCTGCCCAGACCATGTTACTCTATATAATGATCAACCTGTCTGTCAGAGACCATGTCATATAATGATCAAGTCTAGAGACCATGTTACTCTACATAATGATCAACCTGTCTGTCTAAGAGACTAGACCATGTTACTCTATATAATGATCAACCTGTCTCTAGAGTCTAGACCATGTTACTTTATATAATAATCAACCTGTCTCGTCTAGACCATGTTACTCTACATAATAATCAACCTGTCTGTCTAGAGACTAGACCATGTTACTCTATATAATGATCAACCTGTCTGTCTAGACCATGATGATCAACCTGTCTGTCTAGACCATGTTACTTCTACATAATTCAACTCAGAGTCTAGACCATGTTATATAATGATCATGTTACCTGTCTGTCTAGAGACTAGACCATGTTACTACCTAGACCATGTTACTTATATAATAATCAACCTGTTACATGTTACTCAACCTGTCTGTCTAGACCATGTTATACATAATAATCAACCTGTCTGACTAGAGACTAGACCATGTTACTCTACATAATGATCAATCAGACCATGTCACATAATGTCTCCAGAGACTAGACCATGTTACTCTATATAATGATCAACCTGTCTGTCTAGACCATGTTACTCTATATATAATGATCAACCTGTCTGTCTAGACCATGTTACTCTATATAATAATCAACCTGTTCGTCTAGAGACTAGACCATGTTACTCTCATATAATAATCAACCTGTCTGTCTAGAGACTCAGACCATGTTACTCTATATAATG
>NW_027036435.1:0-14194 GCF_034236695.1 Oncorhynchus nerka | reverse complement strand
CATCATCACCAATACTCCATTTTTACATCTCCAAATTTGGTCAGAGAGCTCTCTCTAGTAGAAGTGTATGAGGTCATGATTCCATTCTGCATCAGTCATTCATTTCTTAGGCTCCTCAAGTGTCTGTACCACCCAGACACCAAACGTAGTCCAAGAGCTGTAGGATGGCTTGCAGAGGATTTAGGGGCCCTGTTAACAACTGCCTGTCCAATTAACCCTCACTCAGCTCATTGACCTCTGTAAATGTGGCATCCACTGACATGCACTCAGTCATTTTGGGTCAGTACGTTCTTAGAAAAAAGGGTGCCAAAAGGGTTCTTCGGCTGTCCCCAATAGGAGAACTCTTTGGTTTTTATTTTTTTTATTTCACCTTTATTTAACCAGGTAGGCTAGTTGAGAACAAGTTCTCATTTGCAACTGCGACCTGGCCAAGATAAAGCATAGCAGTGTGAACAGACAACACAGAGTTACACATGGAGTAAACAATTAACAAGTCAATAACACAGTAGAAAAAAAAGGGGAGTCTATATACAATGTGTGCAAAAGGCATGAGGAGGTAGGCGAATAATTACAATATTGCAGATTAACACTGGAGTGATAAATGATCAGATGATCATGTACAGGTAGAGATATTGGTGTGCAAAAGAGCAGAAAAGTAAATAAATAAAAACTGTGGGGATGAGGTAGGTGAAAATGGGTGGGCTGTTTACCAATAGATTATGTACAGCTGCAGCGATCGGTTAGCTGCTCAGATAGCAGATGTTTGAAGTTGGTGAGGGAGATAAAAGTCTCCAACAGCGTTGCAATTAAGTTCCAGTGGGCAGCAGAACTGGAGCAGTGCGGTGTTGGCTTGGGATGATCAGTGAGATACCTGCAGGAAGCGCGTGCTCTGGATGGGTGTTGCATAAGTGACCAGTGACAGACAGGCGGGCCCTAGCATGGACTGTAGATGACCTGGAGCCAATTGGGTCTGTGAGCTATGTGTGAGACCAGCAGAAAAGCTAAGAACATACAAGTCGCAGTGGTGGGTGGTATAGGTGCTTTAGTGACCATGGATGCTTGCACTGCTTGATAAGCTACATCAGTTTGCTGAGTAGAGTGTTGGAAGCTTAATTTGTAGGTGACATGCTTGAGAAGTGAGGATCGGTAGGATAGTCAGTTTTACTAGGGTGGTTTGACGTGAGTGAAGGAGGCTTTGTTGCGGAATAGAAAGCCGACTCTTGATTTGATTTTCGATTGGAGATGTTTGATGTGAGTCTGGAAGGAGAGTTTGCAGTCTAGCCAGACACCTAGGTACTTATAGATGTCCACATATTCAAGGTCGGAACCATCCAGGGTGGTGATGCTAGTCGGGCATGCGGATGCAGGCAGCGATCGATTTGAAAAGCATGCATTTGGTTTTACTAGCGTTTAAGAGCGATTGGAGGCTGGAGGAGTGCTGTATGGCATTGGCTTCGTTTGGAGGTTGATGCTAGTGTCCAGGGCGGGCAGGTATATAGAGATGGTGTCGTCTGCGTAGAGGTGGATCAGGGAATCGCCCGCAGCAAGGCAACATCATTGATATATACAGAAAAGAGTCAGGCCCGAGAATTGAACCCTGTGGCACCCCATAGAGACTGCCAGAGGACCGGACAGCATGCCCTCCGATTTGACACTGAACTCTGTCTGCAAAGTAATTGGTGAACCAGGCAAAGGCAGTCATCCGAAAAACCGAGGCTACTGAGTCTTCGATAAGAATATGGTGATTGACAGAGTCGAAAAGCCTTGGCAAGGTCGATGAAGACGGCTGCACAGTACTGTCTTTTATCGATGGCGAGTTATGATATCGTTTAGTACCTTGAGCGTGGCTGAGGTGCACCCGTGACCGGCTCGGAAACCAGATTGCACAGCGGAGAAGGTACGGTGGGATTCGAGATGGTCAGTGACCTGTTTGTTGACTTGGCTTTCGAAGACCTTAGATAGGCAGGGCAGGATGGATATAGGTCTGTAACAGTTTGGGTCCAGGGTGTCTCCCCTTTGAAGAGGGGATGACTGCGGCAGCTTTCAATGCTTGTGGATCTCAGACGATATGAAGAGGTTGAACAGGCTGGTAATAGGGGTTGCGACAATGGCGGCAAATAGTTTCAGAAATAGAGGTCCAGATTGTCAAGCCCAGCTGATTTGTGCGGGTCTAGGTTTGCAGCTCTTTCAGAACATCACTATCTGGATTTGGGTAAGGAGAACCTGGAGAGGCTTGGGCGAGGAGCTGCGGGGGGCGGAGCTGTTGGCCGAGGTAGGAGTAGCCAGGCGGAAGGCATGGCCAGCCATTGAGAAATGCTTGTTGAAGTTTTCGATAATCTGGTTCCAGGTAGAACCTTTTTTCTTAGCGTGTATGGGCCATGACCTCACAGCATGAGCACATCAAAGCAAATTGTATTTGTCACATGCTTCGCAAACAACAGGTGTAGTCTAACAGTGAAATGCTTACTTAGAAATAGTGACACAAGGCATAAATAGTGACACAAGGAATAAATACACAGTTGATAACAATAATGAGTAACAATAACATGGCTATATACAGGAGTACCAGAACCGAGTCCATGTGCAGAGGTATGAGGTAATAACATGGCTATATACAGGAGTACCAGAACCGAGTCCAGGTGCAGAGGTATGAGGTAATAACATGGCTATACACAGGGAGTACCAGAACCGAGTCCAGGTGCAGAGGTATGAGGTAATAACATGGCTATACACAGGGAGTACCAGTACCAAGTCCATGTGCAGAGGTATGAGGTAATAACATGGCTATATACAGGGAGTACTAGTACCGAGTCCATGTGCAGAGGTATGAGGTAATAGCTATGGCTATATACAGGAGTACGCAGTACCAAGTCATTGAGCAGTGGTATGAGGTAATAACATGGCTATATACAGGGAGTACCAGTACCGGGTCCATGTGCAGAGGTATGAGGTAATAACCTGGCTATATACAGGGAGTACCAGTACCAAGTCCATGTGCAGAGGTATGAGGTAATAACATGGCTATACACAGGAGTACCGGTACCAAGTCCATGTGCAGAGGTATGAGGTAATGACATGGCTATATACAGGGAGTACCAGTACCGAGTCCATGTGCAGTGGTATGAGGTGATAACATGGCTATATACAGGGAGTACCAGTACTGAGTCCATGTGCAGAGGTATGAGGTAATTGAGGCAGCTATGTTCATATAGATAGAGGTAAAGTGACTAGGCAACAGGGTAGATAGACAGTAGCAGCAGTGTATGGTACCGCTTGCTGTGTGATAGCAGACAGAACAGTCTATGGCTTGGGTGACTGGAGTCTTTGACAATTTTATGGGCCTTCCTCTGACACCACCTGGTATAGAGGGTCCTGGATGGCAGGGAGCTTGGCCCCAGTGATGTACAGGGCCATACTCACCATCTTGCAGTTGTCGTACCAGCGGTGATGCAGCCAGTCAAGATGCTCTCAAGGGTGCAGTTGTAGAACTTTGAGGATCTGAGGGTCCATGCCAAATCTTTTCAGCCTCCTGAGGCGCATGCTCTGAGTACTCGCTCTGGTACTTCGTCTGGCCCATCGGCCTTGTAAATGCTGTCCTGTTTAATGGTCTTTCATCGTCCACGGAGAGCGAGATCACACAGTTGTCTGGTACAACTGATGCTCTCATGCATGTTTCAGTGTTGCTTTCCTCTAAGCGAGAATAGAAGGCATTTAAGCTTGTCTGGTAGGCTTGCGTTGTTGGGCAGCTCACAGCTGAGTTTCCCTTTGTAATCCGTAATAATTGGCACGCCCTGCCACATCCATTGAGCGTCAGAGTCGGAGTTTTGCCGCCTCTAGTTGCACAGGTGACGTGCACATTTTTTAAAATTAAATGGATTTCAGTTTCCCTACATTAAAATCACCGGCCACGAGAAACGCTGACCTCTGGATGTGCATTTTCTTGTTTGTTTATGGCCCTATACAGCTCGTTGAGTGTGGTCTTACTGCCAGCATCGGTTTGTGGTGGTAAATAGACAGCTGCATAGCTGTGTACACCTGATACCTGCCATCTGCAACATTGACAGTGGTCCGTGCATAGAAGGAGGCAGAAGAGAATGATACCTCTCTGCAAGTGGATACTGAATAACGTGGCTACCTTCATAGCAACAATAAACAGAAGGGTGATAAACTGCATTGGTCTCACTGGAGAACCTCTTAAGAGTTGTTGGGGTAGGGCCCTTGGCCCGCCAAGTGAAATTCTAGCCGCCCAGAGACATAGTGCTACCGTGCCCCTTGAGTGAGTGGTGGGCAAGGTGGGGTGTTGATACCACACCTCTGATGTAGCGGGATAGACTTTGTGTATTTACTATCCACATCAAGACTGCATCAATGAGAATTCATGAAGCCCCTTGGTGTATTGTGCCCTCTCCTTTACATTGTCCATGCAGTTCTCTTCTCTTCTTCCATTGAGATGACCAGGTACCAGGCTGTCTGTGTCATGTTGTTGCTGTCCATCAGACAATCCCCTGAAAAGGGCTCAGGGCAATGGGCCAAGGCATCTGGGGTGGAATGGTGTCCTGTTGTCTCAGCAACCTCCCCAACCCTGCGCTGTGTCTGTGCATACACACAGACACATTGTTCCCCCAAGCCACTGCCTTATCGGTGGCTGATATTACCAATGAATGAAACAACGACAGACATACCTCGACAGTGTGTGGAGCTATACAGCGAGGAACATCCAGTGGGGGTAGCATGAAGCCAATTAGTGTTCAGAACTCTCAACTGCAGAGCTAGCCATAGGGTGTTGCTAATAGAGGTGTTGTTAACAGGCACAGACACACACAGCTTTGTGTCCTGGCAGTCAATGGTCACAGTGTGCTGTGGCGGCCTGCAGGAATGAGATCCTACTCCATTGTGCCATCGATGACATCACCACTGGACTGGAGACCGTGGAGGGTTTCATTTCAGCATGTCATTGGCTCTGAATTGAGTCCAAATGTTGATTCTCCAATAATGATTGACTTGGAATATGTTTTATTATTACTAAAATTATACAATAGTTTAGCCCTTGTTCTGTTATCCGAAACAGCTGACTTTTATTAAGTAAGAACATCCTCAATGATTGAGGCCACATGACTGGCAATCAAAAGAGTGAATCACATGATACAGTTTTCTGTTGTTTTGGCAGAACAATACTCAGAGCCAGAGCAGCAACACTTCTATAGGAAACAGCTCAACCCACCATGACCAACACTGTATAAAAGCATGTACTGTACTGTTTAGACATACAGTATACAGCACTGCAGTTGACGGTAGCTTTTAAGAGGAACTACCTGCCAAGAGGCCTGTGCAGGCCTGGCCAATGAATTTACAAAGAGCTGCTGTTTCTTAGCTTTTCACTGGGGGATTGGCTAACCTTTTAAGAATGGAAATGACTCCCTACTGCTTCCTCTCTCCCCCTCTCACTCCGGCACTGGGCAGACCTCCTCCATTCCTCTGTGTTGACTTGTCTAGTGCACAGCGCAGGGCCCAACATGGCCAGAAAAGACACACCAGGGTTTCAGCCTATGGTGAGTCAAGCTGGGGAGAGAGGGAGTCAGTGCCCACTACAGTGTCAGTGCCAACTGCCAACTTCTTGTCATGGGCCAATGCTCGTGTTACAGAGGGGAATTAGCAGTTGTAATGTGATTTGAAGCCATGGCATTGTCTTCTCATGGGGATGGGTGCCTGTCTGGATCTGGTTGTGAAGTCCAGCTGGGAAAGCGAAGGACAACAGGGCCCAGAGCAGACTGTAGCTCCAGCGTGCATGCAGAGGTAGGTAGGCAGAGAAACAAGGGGAAATACCAAGAGAGGTAGGTCAGCGGAGAGCTTGACCAATGAGTAAGCAGCCCTGCAGATTCCATCACAGGATACTGTTAGGAGTCTGACGATCACACAAGAGAGCAGAGAGCTGAGGAATGTTCTGAGAAACACTCCTAGTCTCCTCTTTGTAGTCTGTGTACTATACACATAACTAAGATTTACTTATGAACTGCCTTCATGGGACAACTGACAAACATTGGATTTACCCAATGAGCACTCAAAAAGTACCATACATTGGCCCTTATATACTAAGAATGTTTTGCCTGCAACAAAACACGTTAACAGCCTTCGACAGCAAACTACAGCAAACTACAGTGTCCTCCATGTTGCATCTGACTAAAGAACAGCTGGCTCCAGCTGTTGCCTGTGTGTGTCTCTGCCTTCTCAGCGTCAGCAGTGAGTTAGCGAGCTGGCCCAGACACATTTCCATTTATAGTGTGTTTCAGCACGATGGAAGAGGTTAGAATGGAAGGCAGAGAGAAAAGAACATCTGCAACTCATTTTGGGTTTGTAAACAACTTTTGAGTGTTTTACATGTTTATATAAATAAAGCAAAAAAAGTCACACTTGTGAAAAGACACAATCAACATTTGTGTTGTTCCTCCCCTGATACAGTAATTAATGAAAGATGTATCGCAAAAGAGGCGAGCAAATACAACACTTTATTAACATGATTACATTCAAGCCTGAGGCAGAGAACGCTAGCTTAACTCTTTCTGACTGTACAACAAGAAAGGATGGGTATGGGGGCAGGGTGTAGAGTGTAGCAGCCATTGGAACATGTAAAACAAGAATGTTGTTTTACTGCTCATCAATCTCAGCCTGAAGGATACCGCAGTATCTCTGCTACCTTAAGGCAACCCTGACACATATACACATCTATAGAGTGCATATATCACCAGATAGTTAAGTGGGGAGCATTGAGGAGAGAAGGGGAAGTCTTAATCTCAGAACACAATGCAGACATTGACTTGAAAGGGCCTGGATACTGGGAGTTAATAAGTCATGGCCCCTGATTGGTCACTATAGGCTGACATGTCTGTGTACATGTATGTATGTTATACTGTGTCCTCCTCACACGTGTGCGCACACACACAATGTTCCAACACTGCTACAGCTTGAGTATGGAATAATGGGCTTTAGTGGAGATTGTTTCCTTTCTGGTTTTTTGACGGGGCCACGATAACATGTAAGTATATTCACAGACTACTATAGGTGTAGGGTACCGTTCAAAAGGTTTGCAGACCCAACCCATAACAAGCAAAAAGACTGCTGAATATTCAGTACTCTGTCTTGACAATGTAATTGAACATTTGATGGAGAAAGTACTGTTCAATACTGTTGATGGAGTATAGTGAGGATATGGAAGAATGACTCAGGTTGGCTTCTGATCTTAATGTTTCTTTTTACATTTGTCATGGCTGCTCTATAGTGGCTGCTCTATAGGGTCTATACTAGTCTATAGGGTTTGAGAAGGGGGACAGTAACACACATTTCTGAGCATCTTGTCTGACCCCCACACTCCAAAACAACACAGGTGAGTGATAGTGAGAGAAGATTAAGGAACAGAAATGTGAAGTCTAAACAGAAGGAACTATGGACGTGACACAGAGCATGCCTCTGCTGCTAAAGCACACACAGACATACAGGAGAAACATGAGCAGACAGAGGGAATGAAGGAGAGGAGAGGGGAGGAGAGAGGGTTGGGTAATGATAAGGGAACACTTTTTAGCAAAGCAGCACAGAAGGAGGGAGCCCTAAATTCCACAGCTCCAAGATGCAGCCTTGGTCGCAGAGCAAAGGTTTAGTGATTGTAGAATCTACACCTCCAGTTAAATGTAAATATGCAGTTTGTATTACATTTGTGCAGAGTAGAGTAGTGCAGGTTAGCTACCAACCTGGTAGATGAGAGGCCAGATGAATGATGTGAAACCGGTAAAACATGCACACACGTTATTGTAGATAATATTAGACTTCAAATTTGTGCAGAGCGGAGCAGCGCATGGTGGTTTTCTAATGTAGTAAATGAGAGCTCAGCCCCAGATCATTGATGTGAACGCTGGTGGTGATAAAACAGACAACATGTTATTCTAATCGCCCCTCAGAAAGCCAGCCACGAGGTGCCATGCCATTCGTAATGTAGACTCCGCCAGTGAGCTCCCCCAGCCCCAGGGCTGCAGCAGCACAACTTTGGCTGGGTCCCATAGCAGGCAAACGGAGAGAAGTTAGGTCTCTCATAACAGAGGAGGCTGTATGGGCTGGGTTTCTGTATAAGCACTTTGTGACATCTGCTGATATAAAGGGCTTTATAAATGAATTGGATTGATTGATTGTTTCACCTTGAGGGAGGGAGAGAGAGAGAGAGAGAGAGAGAGAGAGAGAGAGAGAGAGAGAGCACTCTTAAATGTGCACTTTAAATGCAACTGTAAAAAATAAAGATAATAGTACAGCTCAGACAGTAATGCTGCGTTCACGTGCTATAGCCCTAACTAGAAACTCTGAAATGTCCGACTTGCTAACTGGTTGTAGTTATCCACGTGCCGCGTTCAACCAGTTAGGAAGTCCGAAATGTCTGAGTTCCGACTAGCGTGTGGAGCATGTGAGGCGGCAAAATGCACGGCAGGTGGTAATGTACACACAAACCACCCCAAATTAGATGGCATGGTGCCACTAACATAGTGATAAAGTCAGTCTAACAAAGAGGAGCATAAAGATAAATACTACAGAAGAAGCTGTAAAATAGAAACTAATGGTAAATAATGTATTGTGTCATAATGGAGTCATATTTATTGTAAATAAGAATATAATATGTTTCTGAACACTTCTACATTAATGTGATGCTCCCATGATTGGGTGATAATCATGAACTAATCATGAATAATAATGAGTGAGAAAGTTACAGAGGTATAAATATCATACCCTCCAAAAAAAAATGATAATCTCCTTGTTATTGGTAATGGTAAGAGGCTAGCATGTCTTAGGGCATTATTTTGTGCCTCTGAAAGTAACAAACATTATTCATTCAGTATTAATTCACCATTAATTTCTATTGGGCACAAAATAATCTGAAACACAAACAAAACAAACTGAAAAATGCATCAACAAGTTTGTAGAGTCACAGCTTGATGTAGTTATTGTTTTGCTAGAAATATGGAACCAAATACTAAACTTTTGATGACTTCAATGTCCAGATACTTTGGTTCCCTACAATGGGGAGACTGTGTACAAAACAGTCACAAAGCAGTAATTTTAAACGGTTTACCCCATATGGATTAAAATACCCTCAAATGAAAGATGACAGTCTGCACTTTTAACCTCGGACATTGTATCACTGTAAACAAAGTGCTGGAGTACAGAGCCTAAACAACAAAACATGTGTCATGTCCAAATACTCTTGACCTCACGGTCGTTAAATATAGAAAATACTGTATGTTTGGGACCAAACATAGTGGGTGTCTCCAATGTATTCTCTGTGACGTGTGTGTCAGGTTAAAAACTCATATAGGCCTGTGATGGAAAAGGAGTCAATTGCACTATAGTATACATGGGGGGCAGGTATGGGGGTCAAAATGCTGAGTGCCCTGGGGAGACAGGGTACATTCAGTTCTGCTTATTGTGCGCTTTAGAGCATTGGCTCTGGAACGCACATACCACAGATCATTAGCTAAATGGGCATTATAAATCAAGTACTGTATTAACGGCCTTGGAGACACAGATGGTATTTCCTTGTCATTTTCCCTTCTAGACAATACAAATGGCTCATTTTAAATCCAGCATGAAATGTAAGGATGTATTAACTGAATAAACACATTTCATGTTAGATTATCAAAAGAGACAACAGCTTTTGTTGGAATTCGCATTTGATGTGAAATAGCCTGCAAGAGAAATACATTGATGTTGCAAATGACATGCTAAGCAGTGCGTGAATGGCACAACTTACACAAAATTGGATTTGTAATCGATATTGATTTCAAATACTTGAAATTTAAAAGTAGAGTAATTGCAGTGTTTTCTGGCCAGGTACTATGCAACAAAAGCTGTAGTCAGTTCATGAAGTTCTGGAGAGTTGCCAAAGAGTCACTTCATCACCTTCAAAACCAATTAGTCAAATAATGACCTATGCCCAGATGTACTATTCATAACAGGTCAATGAAGCTAAACAGAATATCTTACCTCGAACCTCGTGATCATTTCAGGTTCTTTAACTGTCTCTCTTCTACAACATTGATATCTTCAACTACTGGGGCAACTGTTACTGGCCTGCATAACTTCAGCTTCTACCACTTGTGGGGCACTACCTTTGGTACTTCCAGTATTGCTACTGCTGGTGCAAAAGCTCTGGAAGGTGGAATGTCGTCTCCGTTGTCTACTTTAACCCTCTTCTTCTTCTCCTCTGGTTGTTTTTTGGGGATGAATTTGGCTGCCAAGACAACAGCAAGAATGGTAAAGAAGAGCGCAGGGAGAATGATAGACGCGTCAAGTTCCATGATGGTAGAATTATTTAAGGTTCACTTGACAATTGCTATGTTTTCTGCAGATGCAATAAATAGTATTTTTATGTGTACATGCAAAATTATCCTTCTTGTTGCAGATGCCAGCTGGTGTGTAGGTCAGTGTAGTCCCGCGCGCACTGTAGATCATCTCACCGCGCTTCCACTAAACACAGTCGTATAAACCTGTTGGTGCAAACGCAGGCTATAAAGCTGAGCGTAATTTCGGTCGCGTTCCCTGTTCAGACGTTGCATTCATCAACCAATGGTTGCGTGCAACGTCATAGACTGTGCTGTCGTGCAGCAGCTTGCTATAATGGTGGTTTCAAGAGAACTTGGAACCTGGAAAACAATTTTTCTCAGGCGGCGCTCGTTTTTTCCCAGTTGTCTTGAACTCAATGAAGTCGAAGAGTTCCGAGTTTCCAGTTGTTTTGAACAGCAATTTTCATATGATTGTATTAGCTGGGTCATTCCTACATTGCAGTACCTTCCTTTTCTGTCCCTAGGAAATAATACTTGTTATTTAGTTTAAAATGTGGATTCCACAAGGCTTTAAATATAAGGTCAGGTGTCCTTTACCTTAAAAACACAAAAATATGGATATTTAAAGGAATTTTATGCATTTTGAACACTTTGTTTCAGTGGAGGTAAGCGTTTTTGCCATGACCCCAGGTGTTATTCATCAAGTTCCACGAAAAATACAGTATAAGCCATAACATATTTACAATCTTTCTTCCATTATTTTATAGTCCTAGTTATATTCTCTCTTATCAATAAAGTTTTCTTCATGATTATTGTATTTATTATTTTATATTTTCTCTGTGTCCCTGATATTACCTTCCACCCTGTTAATTTGTTGTAATTCTCCATTTAAGAAAAAAACTACATACAATGACACCACATTCAGGAAGTGTCATCATGTCTTTGGTGGGAAAACAATGGTGCAAAGCTAAATAAATATAAACACTCAGTTTTATATATTTTTCCACATTTCATGTTAGTCTGTATGTCCCACTCATACATTTTCACCCTGTTGGGCTAAATTACAGAGAAATTTAGCAACATTTCTAAATGTTAAAAAATGTGTGATAGAGAAGTTAAAATCCTGTTCAAGTGGTCACCATTATGCTAGCTCAATCTTTCTCACTCAAAGAGCTATGGCTAATTTAGGCTCCAAATTCCCACCCTGTTAGGATTATGCACCTTACATGTGCCTGAGTTTGACCAATATGTTTTTTCGAAAAGTCAAATATTTCCCTTTTCTGATAGAATACTTGCATTTAATTTTTTCTTTCAAAAGTTATGAGATTCAAAAGTCACCACATTGTAGGAATGAACCAGCTGATAGGTGAGAAAAAAGAAGAAACCTGCACACCGCTCTTGCTAGTATCACTGCTCTTTATTAATTAAGCTTTACGTATCGGCCTCAAGGCCTTCATCAGAGCTTTTGTGAGTGTTTACAATTTGTACCCTTATGTAGACATTGCTCCATCCACATCGGTCCAATGCATAAAATGGGGTTGGAGTCGAGGGAAAATAAGCAAGTGTTACAAAATATAACAATGTGCATTTCATAATTATTCTAATAAAGTCTGTACATAAAACATATTATACAAGCCTATAAAACCACAATGAGGACAAGTAAGTTTTCATAAATCATTTGGTACAATGCAAGAAAAAATGTCAGAGTAATCTGAAGTGATGGCATTAATTCATGTTCACATTTACAACATAACATGCATGGTCATTTCACCATTAAGACCTTTCAGGAATCATTTCTGGAGGGTGAAAATCCCAAAACATTCTCTTTTGCTCAGAGTATTATTCATATCCACCTCCCCCAGTGATGGGTTGTGCAGACCGTATCACCCTCTGGAAGCCCTGTGGTGGTGGGTAGTGCAGTTGCTGAACCAGGTGGTGATACAGCCCGAAAGGATGCTCTCAATTGTGCATCTGTAAAAGTTTGTGAGGGTTTTAGGTGACAAGCCAAATTTCTTCAGCCTCCTGAGGTTGGAAGAGGCGCTGTCGCGCCTTCTTCACAACACTATCTGTATGGGTGGACGATTTCAGTCTGTCAGTGATATGTACGCCGAGGAACTTAAAACTTTCCACCTTGTCCACTGCTGTCCCATCGATGTGGATAGGGGGGTGCTCCCTCTGTTTCCTGAAGTCCACGATCATCTCCTTTGTTTTGTTGATGTTGAGTCTGAGGTTATTCTCCTGACATCACTCCGAGAGCCCTCACCTCCTCCCTGTAGGCTGTCTCGTCCATGTCGTTTCTAATGATTGAACTTATGTTCACTGATTCTGTTTGAGAGAACGAGAGGTTTTACCTACATAACACAACCCACATGGACATTTAATCAAGTAGATAACATGAGTGATGGAGTACGTAATAATGTTAATTTGGATCCGTTTTCCTGTATGTGGGTGGCAGAAATAATTCACATGAGTGATCATGAGTAGATGTGCTTGTTTTCAAATCAAATCAAATCAAATTTATTTATATAGCCCTTCGTACATCAGCTGATATCTCAAAGTGCTGTACAGAAACCCAGCCTAAAACCCCAAACAGAAAACAATGCAGGTGTAAAAGCTACATGTAGCCACGTGTGCACATTTGTTCATACCCTTTGATAGTGAGTTATTAGCCCAGTTATAGATGATTTTCAATTTTCAATTGCTTCCTACAAGAACACAACACATGTGCATTTCTAATCATCTATGAAAAGCGAGTCAAGTAAATAGCTTTTTTCTTGTCTTAAAGGGGCAGTGTTGTATTTTCAGACAGGCTTGAATAAACTAAGTACCCAAAAGGCAGAGGGTAGCATAATTTGACTGGTTCTCTGTAATAACAGTATGGGAATAATAATGCATTTTATTTTGTAAAGTGGTTCCTTGCATCAAACACAACATTTTCAGTCACCTCCTTGTCTGAAGGACATTAAATAAATTCATGTCAAGCCCTGCATGTTTTTTTCCAAGTCTCATGGAATATAGGCCTACAATGAACACCACACATTGGCTGCTACTGTAGCCTGAATGATAGCTATTTCCATGTTCAAATGTTAAGGAATGCATTTTCTCCATTGTTTCTGATGATAGGCCACTCTGGTAGGCCTACATTATGATAGGCCACTCTGGTAGGCCTACTGTATCCACTTACAGTGGGTACAGACTCAGTGTTCACAGTAAACGCGCACCGGAAGTTTACACAGAACTTTCACAATGTTCAAGTTTGTACTCAGCAGACCTGAAATTTGCTCAGTGCCGAAAACAATTAGAGGGAACATTGGTTGTAGGCCAAACCATTCAGATGCTACAGACGTTTTCTGGTCTGATGAACTGAGCTGTAGCTCTAACACTTTCAACCGCAGATGTGGAAAGGCCACATAGGCGGATGCAGTGGACTGAGACGCAGCCCATGCAAAAAACATATCTCTAGCTTAACCGAACAGATTTGGATAAGGATTTTTGTATTATGTTACTTAGATTGACACACCGGTGTGTCAATAGACTCTAGGGGGTTTTAAAGTCACCATTGGCCTCATGGCAAAATACCTGAGCGGTTTCCTTCTTCTCCGGCAACTCAATTAGGAAGGACGCCTGCACAGTATATTTGTATTGACTGGGTTTATTAATACATCATCCAAAGTGTAATTAATAACTTCACCATGCTCAAAGCGATTTTCAATGTCAGTTCTTTAAAAAAAATTTAAATAATTTTTCCCAACCTACCAATACGTGTCCTTTGCAATGCATTGGAAAACCTCCCTGGTCTTGAATCTGTGTGGGTTACAGAATTCGGTAGTCACTGTTATTGCATACAGAGTGAGTCCACGCAACATAATGTGCCTTGATAA
>NW_027036434.1:5000-14192 GCF_034236695.1 Oncorhynchus nerka | reverse complement strand
CATGGGATGACATAGAGAGACATGGGATGACATAGGGAGACATGGGAAGACATAGAGAGACATGGGATGACATAGAGAGACATGTGATGACATATAGGGACATGGGATGACATAGAGAGACGTGGGATGACATAGAGAGATGTGGGAAGACATATAGAGACATGGGATGACATAGAGAGACATGTGATGACATACAGGGACATGGGATGACATAGAGAGACGTGGGATGACATAGAGCGACGTGGGATGACATAGAGAGACATAGGATGACATAGGGAGACATGGGTTGACATACAGGGACATGGGATGACATAGAGAGACATGGGATGACATACAGGGACATGGGATGACATAGAGAGACATGGAATGACAGAGACACGTGGGATGACATAGAGAGACATGGGATGACATAGAGAGACATGGGATGACATAGGGAGACATGGGTTGACATACAGGGACATGGGATGACATAGAGAGACATGGGATGACATAGAGACACGTGGGATGACATAGAGAGACATGGGATGACATAGGGAGACATGGGATGACATAGAGAAACATGGGATGACATACAGGGACATGGGAAGACATAGAGACAGGAGACATAGGGAGACATAAGATGACATAGAGAGACATGGGATGACATAGAAAGACATGGGATGACATAGGGAGACATGGGAAGACATAGAGAGACATGGGATGACATAGGGACATTTATTAATATTGGTATTAATACAGTGGACGACACAGGGAGCATTACATAGTCAGGAGCATTACGGATTTAATACAGATATTTGCGATATCATTATATATCATAGGATTTAATACAGTATATCATGCATATCACAGACATTACAGGACGACATAGACATATAAAGATACTTTTAGATAAACATGTTAGATATTTAATTGCCATCGCTTTGCTGGTGGTGAGCTGTTTAGCAGACAGAAAACGAACCTATTTATTGAAGGAAACCAGAAGGACAAATATACTGGAATGCTTCTATTTGTCCCTCTCTGTCTTACAGTTTTGCCATGACTCAGCAACTGGATGGAGAGAGAGAGAGAGACCGAAACTACAGCGTCTTGAAGAAGAGAGTAAGAAGTGAGAGCGAGAGAGAGAGAGAGAATAAGGGAGAGCGAGAGAGAGAAATAAGTGAGAGTGAGAGAGAGAGAGAGCGAGAGAGAGGAGAGAGAGAGCGAGAGAGGAGAGAGAGAGAGAGAGAGAGAGAGAGAAGTGAGAGCGCGAGAGAGAGAGAAGGAAACCGAAGTAGAGAGGAGAAGGAAGAGAGGAGCCCAAACTAACTGCTGAGAGACTGGTACTGTAGACACTATATGACAGAAGACTGGTACTGTATGGCCATAAGTATGTGTGGACGCCCCTTGACTGTGCTGTTTAAAGACTGGTACTGTATGGCCATAAGTATGTGGACGCCCCTTGACTGTGCTGTTTAAAGACTGGTACTGTATGGCCATAAGTATGTGGATGCCCCTTGACTGTGCTGTTTAAAGGTTATGACTGTGTTCTGGGCTGTGTTCTGGCTGTGTTCTGACTGTGTTCTGGGCTGTGTTCTGACTGTGTTCTGGGCTGTGTTCTGACTGTGTTCTGACTATGTTCTGGGCTGTGTTCTGACTGTGTTCTGGGCTGTGTTATGGACTGTGATATGACTGTGTTCTGACTGTGTTCTGACTGTGTTCTGGGCTGTGTTCTGGCTGTGTTCTGGGCTTCCTGGGTTCTGACTGTGTTCTGACTGTGTTCTGGGCTGTGTTCTGACTGTGTTCTGGGCTGTGTTCTGACTGTGTTCTGACTGTGTTCTGGGCTGTGTTCTGACTGTGTTCTGACTGTGTTCTGGGCTGTGTTCTGACTGTGTTCTGGCTGTGTTATGACTGTGTTCTGGGGTCTCAAAGAGAAACAAGCCTTGTTCCTGTAACTGGGTCGACTTATGGTAACCGTGGTGACACGTTGACAGGAAGCTGCAGACTGAGAGGGGGAGAATAAAACAAAGAAAGAAAACAGCTGTAACCCCATGTTAAAGATGACACACACACGCACGCACGCACGCACACACACACACACACACACACACACACACACACACACACACACACACACACACACACACGTTCAGACGACAGCAGGGCAACTGCTCCCTCCCTTCAGACTCAACAACCCCGAGCCCTCTTGGCCGTCCTGCCCCGACAGCCCCCACCCTCCTGAATAAAACCTGTTGTCTTTTCCTACTAGACTGTGAAACAGAGCATTCAGAAGGTAATCAGACCCCTTCCCCCTTTGTTACGTTACAGCCTTATTCTAAAATGGATTAAATAACTTTTTATTTTATTTTAATCCTCATCAATCTACACACAATAAACCCATAATGACAAAGTGTAAAAAACTGATTTTTTAAAAATGTTTACTAAATGTATTAAACATATACAAACATAAAATACCTTATTTACATAATGCACCTAATTTCCATAAGTATTCAGACCCTTTGCTATGAGACTCGCAATTGAGCTCCAGTTCATCATGTTTACAAAATATTTTGCATCTTCAAAGAGGGGGGGCCATGTTGTGTAAATCAAATGATACCCCTCAAAAAATATATATTTTAATTCCAGGTTGTAAGGCAATAAAATAGGAAAAATGCCAAGTGGGTGAATACTTTCACAAGCTAATTTACATAAGTATTCAGACCCTTTGCTATGACACTTGATATTGAGCTCAGGTGCATCCTGTTCCCATTGATCACCCTTTAAGATGTTTCTACAACTTGATTGGAGTCCACCTGTGGTAAATTCAATTGATTGGACAGGATTGGGAAAGGCACACGCCTGTGTATATAAGGTCCCACAGTTGACAGTGCATGTCAGAAAGCAAAAACCAAGCCATGAGGTGAAGGAATTGTCAGTGGATCTCAGAGACAGGATTGTGTCGAGGCACAGATCTGGGAAGGTTACCAGTCTGGAGCATTGAAGGTCCCCAAGAACACAGTGGCCTCCATCATTGTTAAATGGAAGAAGCTGGTCGCCCGGCCAAACTGAGCAATCGGGGAGAAGGGTTTTTGCTCACGGAGGTGACCAAGAACCGATGGTCACTGGGACAGAGCTGTAGAGTTCCTCTGTGGAGATAGAACCTTCCCAGAAGGACAACCATCTCTGCAGCACTCCACCAATCAGGCCTTTATGGTAGAGTGGCCAGACGGAAGCCACTCCTCAGTAAAAGGCACATGACAGTCTGCTTGGAGTTTGCCAAAAAACCTACTTCAGGGTGTTCAGGACCTCAGACTGGGGCGAAGGTTCACCTTCCAACAGGACAACGACCCTACGCACACAGCAGAGACAACGCAGGAGGGGCTTCCGAACAATTCTCTGAACGTCTTTGAGTGGCCCAGCCAGAGCCCGGACTTGAACCCAACCGAACATCTCTGGAGAGACCTGAAAATAGCTGTGCAGCAACGCTCCCCATCCAACCCGACAGTGCTTGAGAGGATCTGCAGAGAAGAATGGGAGAAACTCCCCAAATACAGGTGTAACAAGCTTGTAGCTTCATACCCCAAGAAGACTAGAGGCTGTAATCGCTGCCAAAGGTGCTTCAACAAAGTACTGAATAAAGGGTCTGAATACTAATGTAAATATAATATTTACATTTTACATTTTTATACATTTGCAAAAGTTTCTAAAACCTGTTTTTACTTTGTCATTATGGAGTATTGTGTGTATATTGATGATAGAAGAAAACTATTTGGCCATTTTAGAATACAAGGCTGTAACGTAATCTTGAAAAGTCAAAGGGTCTGAATATTTTCAGAATGTTCTGTATGGGGTCGTCCCACCTAGCTATCTGAAGATGAATGTACTGTATGTGGTCGTCCCACCTAGCTATCTGAAGATGAATGGTCGCCTCACCTAGCTATCTGAAGATGAATGTGTACTGTATGGGGTCACCACCTAGCTATCTGAAAATGAATGGTCGTCTACCTAGCTATCTGAAGATGAATGTACTGTATAGGGTCATCCCCATCTACCTACCTGAAGATGAATGGTCGCCTCACCTAGCTACCTGAAGATGAATGGTCGCCTCACCTAGCTACCTGAAGATGAATGTACTGTATGTGGTCGCCTCACCTAGCTACCTGAAGATGAATGGTCGCTTCACCTAGCTATCTGAAGATGAATGGTCTGCCTCACCTAGCTATCTGAAGATGAATGTACTGTATGTGGTCGCCCCACTAGCTACCTGAAGATGAATGTACTGTATGTGGTCGTCTCACCTAGCTACTGAAGATGAATGTACTGTATGTGGTGGTCCCATCCTAGCTATCTGAAGATGAATGGTCGTCCCACCTAGCTATCTGAAGATGAATGGTTGTCCCACCTAGCTACCTGAAGATGAATGTACTGTATGTGGTCCTCACCTAGCTATCTGAAGATGAATGTACTGTCCCACCTAGCTACCTGAAAATGAATGGTCGTCTCCCCACCTAGCTACCTGAAGATGAATGTACTGTATGTGGTGGTCCCATCTAGCTACCTGAAGATGAATGGTCGTCTCACCTAGCTACCTGAAGATGGATGGTCGTCTCACCCAGCTACCTGAAGATGAATGTACTGTATGTGGTCGTCCCACCTAGCTACCTGAAGATGAATGGTCGCCTCACCTAGCTATCTGAAGATGAATGGTCGTCTCACCTAGCTATCTGAAGATGAATGGTCGTCGCCTCACCTAGCTACCTGAAGATGAATGTACTGTAGCTACCTGGTGGTCCCACCTAGCTACCTGAAGATGAATGGTCGTCTCACCCTAGCTACCTGAAGATGAATGTACCTAGCTATGTGAATGGTCGTCTCACCTAGCTATCTGAAGATGAATGGTCGCCCCACCTAGCTATCTGAAGATGAATGGTTGTCCCACCTAGCTACCTGAAGATGAATGTACTGTATGGTCGTCTCACCTAGCTATCTGAAGATGAATGGTCGTCCCACCTAGCTACCTGAAGATGAATGGTCGTCTCACCTAGCTACCTGAAGATGAATGTACTGTATGGTCGTCACCTAGCTATCTGAAGATGAATGGTCGTCTCACCTAGCTATCTGAAGATGAATGGTCGCCCCACCTAGCTCTGAAAATGAATGGTCGCCTCACCTAGCTATCCTAAGATGAATGTACTGTATGTGGTCGTCCCATCTAGCTACCTGAAGATGAATGGTCGTCTCACCTAGCTACCTGAAGATGAATGGTCGCCTCACCTAGCTACCTGAAGATGTACTGTATGGGTCGCCTCACCTAGCTACCTGAAGATGAATGGTCGCCTCACCTAGCTATCTGAAGATGAATGGTCGTCTCACCTAGCTATCTGAAGATGAATGGTCGCCTCACCTAGCTACCTGAAGATGAATGTACCTAGCTACCTGAAGATGAATGTACTGTATGGGTCGCCTCACCTAGCTACCTGAAGATGAATGGTCGTCCCCACCTAGCTATCTGAAGATGAATGGTCGCCTCACCTAGCTCCCTGAAGATGAATGTACTGTATGTGGTCGTCCCACCTAGCTACCTGAAGATGAATGGTCGTCTCACCTAGCTACCTGAAGATGAATGTACTGTATGTGGTCGTCTCACCTAGCTACCTGAAGATGAATGGTCGTCTCACCTAGCTATCTGAAGATGAATGGTCGTCTCACCTAGCTATCTGAAGATGAATGTACTGTATGTGGTCGTCTCACCTAGCTATCTGAAGATGAATGGCCGTCTCACCTAGCTACCTGAAGATGAATGGACGTCTCACCTAGCTACCTGAAGATGAATGTACTGTATGTGGTCGTCCCATCTAGCTACCTGAAGATGAATGGTCGTCTCACCTAGCTACCTGAAGATGGATGGTCGTCTCACCTAGCTACCTGAAGATGAATGTACTGTATGTGGTCGTCTCACCTAGCTACCTGAAGATGAATGGTCGTCTCACCTAGCTATCTGAAGATGAATGGTCCTGCTACCTGAGATGAATGTACTGTATGTGGTCGTCTCACCTAGCTACCTGAAGATGAATGGTCGTCTCACCTAGCTATCTGAAGATGAATGGTCGTCTCACCTAGCTACCTGAAGATGAATGTACTGTATGTGGTCGTCTCACCTAGCTATCTGAAAATGAATGGTCGTCTCACCTAGCTATCTGAAGATGAATGTACTGTATGTGGTGGTCCCACCTAGCTACCTGAAGATGAATGGTCGTCTCACCTAGCTATCTGAAGATGAATGGTCGTCTCACCTAGCTACCTGAAGATGAATGTACTGTATGTGGTGGTCCCACCTAGCTACCTGAAGATGAATGGTCGTCTCACCTAGCTACCTGAAGATGAATGTACTGTATGTGGTCGTCTCACCTAGCTATCTGAAGATGAATGAGCTATCTGAAGATGAATGGTCGTCTCTAGCTACCTGAAGATGAATGTACTGTATGTGGTCGTCTCACCTAGCTATCTGAAGATGAATGGTCGCCCCTAGCTATCTGAAGATGAATGGTCATCCACCTAGCTCTCTGAAAATGAATGGTCGCCTCACCTAGCTATCTGAAGATGAATGTACTGTAATGGTCGTCCCATCTAGCTATCTGAAGATGAATGGTCAGCTCTACCCAGCTACCTGAAGATGAATGGTCGTCTCACCTAGCTACCTGAAGATGAATGTACTGTATGTGGTCGGTCCCACCTAGCTACCTGAAGATGAATGGTCGTCTCACCTAGCTACCTGAAGATGAATGGTCGTCTCACCTAGCTACCTGAAGATGAATGTCCACCTAGCTACCTGAAGATGAATGTACTGTATGTGGTCGTCTCACCTAGCTACCTGAAGATGAATGGTCGTCCCACCTAGCTATCTGAAGATGAATGGTCGTCTCACCTAGCTACCTGAAGATGAATGTACTGTCTGTGGTCGTCCCACCTAGCTACCTGAAGATGAATGGTCGTCTCACCTAGCTATCAGAAGATGAATGGTTAGTCTCTGAAAATGAATGGTCCCACCTAGCTATCTGAAGATGAATGTACTGTATGTGGTCGTCTCACCTAGCTATCTGAAGATGAATGGTCGTCCACCTAGCTATCTGAAGATGAATGGTCGTCTCACCTAGCTACCTGAAGATGAATGTACTGTATGTGGTCGCCCCACCCAGCTACCTGAAGATGAATGGTCGTCTCACCTAGCTATCTGAAGATGAATGGTCGTCCTCACCTAGCTATCTGAAGATGAATGGTCGTCTCACCTAGCTACCTGAAGATGAAATGTACTGTATGTGGTCGTCTCACCTAGCTATCTGAAAATGAATGGTCAGTCTCACCTAGCTATCTGAAGATGAATGTACTGTATGAGGCTCGTCCCCACCTAGCTCCCTGAAGATGAATGTACTGTCTGTGGTCGTCTCACCTAGCTACCTGAAGATGAATGGTCGTCCCACCTAGCTATCTGAAGATGAATGGTCAGTCCCACCTAGCTACCTGAAGATGAATGTACTGTATCTGAAGATGAATGGTCGTCTCACCTAGCTATCTGAAGATGAATGTCCTGTATGTGGTCGTCTCACCTAGCTATCTGAAGATGAATGGTCGTCTCTACCTAGCTATCTGAAGATGAATGGTCGTCTCACCTAGCTATCAGGATGAATGGTCGTCACCTAGCTATCTGAAGATGAATGGTCATCCCACCTAGCTATCTGAAGATGAATGTACTGTATGGTCGTCTCACCTAGCTATCTGAAGATGAATGGTCGTCTCACCTAGCTATCTCATAAGATGAATGGTCGCTCTCACTGCTATCTGAAGATGAATGGTCGTCTCACCTAGCTATCTGAAGATGAATGGTCGTCTCACCTAGCTATCTGAAGATGAATGGTCGTCTCACCTAGCTATCTGAAGATGAATGTCCTGTATGTGGTCGTCTCACCTAGCTATCTGAAGATGAATGGTCGTCTCACCTAGCTATCTGAAGATGAATGGTCGTCTCACCTAGCTATCTGAAGATGAATGGTCGTCCCACCTAGCTATCTGAAGATGAATGGTACTGTACCTAGCTATCTAAGATACCTGTAGATGAATGGTCGTCTCACCTAGCTATCTGAAGATGAATGGTCGTCCCACCTAGCTATCTGAAGATGAATGAACTGTATGTGGTCGTCTCACCTAGCTACCTGAAGATGAATGGTCGTCTCACCTAGCTATCTGAAGATGAATGGTCGTCTCACCTAGCTATCTGAAGATGAATGGTCGTCTCACCTAGCTACCTGAAGATGAATGTACTGTATGTGGTCGTCTCACCTAGCTACCTGAAGATGAATGGTCGTCTCACCTAGCTATCTGAAGATGAATGGTCGTCTCACCTAGCTCCCTGAAGATGAATGTACTGTCTGTGGTCGTCCCACCTAGCTACCTGAAGATGAATGGTCGTCAAACCTAGCTATCTGAAGATGAATGGTTGTCCCACCTAGCTACCTGAAGATGAATGTACTGTATGTGGTCGTCTCACCTAGCTATCTGAAGATGAATGGTCGTCCCACCTAGCTATCTGAAGATGAATGGTCGTCTCACCTAGCTACCTGAAGATGAATGTACTGTATGTGGTCGTCTCACCTAGCTACCTGAAGATGAATGGTCGTCTCACCTAGCCATCTGAAGATGAATGGTCGTATCACCTAGCTATCTGAAGATGAATGGTCGTCTCACCTAGCTACCTGAAGATGAATGTACTGTATGTGGTCACCTCCCTGGCTATCTGAAAATGAATGGTCGTCTCACCTAGCTATCTGAAGATGAATGTACTGTATGTGGTCGTCCCACCTAGCTACCTGAAGATGAATGTACTGTATGTGGTCGTCTCACCTAGCTATCTGAAGATGAATGGTCGTCCCACCTAGCTATCTGAAGATGAATGGTTGTCCCACCTAGCTACCTGAAGATGAATGTACTGTATGTGGTCGTCTCACCTAGCTATCTGAAGATGAATGGTCGCCTCACCTAGCTATCTCAAAGATGAATGGTCGTCCCCCACCTAGCTATCTGAAGATGAATGGTCGCCTCACCTAGCTATCTGAAGATGAATGGTCGCCTCACCTAGCTATCTGAAGATGAATGGTCGCCTCACCTAGCTATCTGAAGATGAATGGTCGCCTCACCTAGCTATCTGAAGATGAATGTCCTGTA
>NW_027036433.1:0-14187 GCF_034236695.1 Oncorhynchus nerka | reverse complement strand
GAATAAAAATAGCATAAATAGGAAAGAATACCAGTTTCATTTGAGGACCAGGATGTTGACTGCTGTGCCATACAGATTGGAAAATAGTTGGGAAGAGATTTTTGATGTGCATAAAATCATCGAAGCTCTTCAGATTTTGTTGTGAGGATACAGAATCAATACACCATTTATTTTGGCCTGTTTCTGCTCTCAAGTTCAGGAATGGCTGAAAATGCATAGCATTGATCTAAAATTGACCCTAGAAATAGTAGAGATCTGGAGAGACCGGGTCAGTCAATTCCATTCGATTAGATAGATTGAAATTGTACGTTAAACATCATAGCATAGTTGAAAGATATGTGTTGTATAGAAACACGAAGTGGGTGGCCAGCAGAGATAGATGGGATGGGCTGAGGGAAGCTGAGAGTTGGGGGATGGGCTGAGGGAAGCTGAGGGTTGGGATGGGCTGAGGGAAGCTGAGGGTTGGGATGGGCTGAGGGAAGCTGAGGGTTGGGATGTGGAATTGGAGACAAGTGGGAGTGGAGTTACTGTGTGAGAGAGAGAATGATGGTCAGAAGAGGCTGATGGCATGCAGGTGTTTGTACACATGCATATACACACACTCATTCAAATAAACACATACAAGAACACACATACATGTAATAGTGCCAGACATGCACACAAACATAGTAGGCATTGCTGTAATGATTTCAGTTGTCCTTGAAGTCCTTTGTTTTACATTTATTTTTGTAATTGTTTTTATAATTGTTTTGCATTGTTGTTGGCTGTTTTCTTCTGTCTTTTCCTTTTTTCTCTTTAGTTCTCTTGGTTGTTGGTGTATTGGGGGGTTCTTGCGGGTGGGGAATGGAATTAATTTTATATTTTTGTTTGATGGGGGGACTGTGGAAGGGGTCTCGAATGGTTGAGGGACAGCTATTGGGGAACTGTCGGGGGATCTTGGAGGGTTCGGGTTTCACAAGATTGTAATCATGAAAAAGGAAACTATGACATATTTTATATCACTATAATGCACACGCACCCTCACACATAAGGATGGCTCTGTTGTGGAAAGACTGATACATGTTTGATAGTGTCTTGATGCTGTATTGTTTGATAGTGTCTTGATGCTGTATTGTTTGATAGTGTCTTGATGCTGTAGTGTTTGATAGTGTCTTGATGCTGTATTGTTTGATAGTGTCTTGATGCTGTAGTGTTTGATAGTGTCTTGATGCTGTATTGTTTGATAGTGTCTTGATGCTGTAGTGTTTGATAGTGTCTTGATGCTGTAGTGTTTGATAGTGTCTTGATGCTGTATTGTTTGATAGTGTCTTGATGCTGTAGTGTTTGATAGTGTCTTGATGCTGTAGTGTTTGATAGTGTCTTGATGCTGTATTGTTTGATAGTGTCTTGATGCTGTAGTGTTTGATAGTGTCTTGATGCTGTAGTGTTTGATAGTGTCTTGATGCTGTATTGTTTGATAGTGTCTTGATGCTGTATTGTTTGATAGTGTCTTGATGCTGTAGTGTTTGATAGTGTCTTGATGCTGTATTGTTTGATAGTGTCTTGATGCTGTAGTGTTTGATAGTGTCTTGATGCTGTATTGTTTGATAGTGTCTTGATGCTGTAGTGTTTGATAGTGTAGTGTTTGATAGTGTCTTGATGCTGTATTGTTTGATAGTGTCTTGATGCTGTAGTGTTTGATAGTGTCTTGATGCTGTAGTGTTTGATAGTGTCTTGATGCTGTATTGTTTGATAGTGTCTTGATGCTGTAGTGTTTGATAGTGTCTTGATGCTGTAGTGTTTGATAGTGTCTTGATGCTGTATTGTTTGATAGTGTCTTGATGCTGTAGTGTTTGATAGTGTCTTGATGCTGTAGTGTTTGATAGTGTCTTGATGCTGTATTGTTTGATAGTGTCTTGATGCTGTAGTGTTTGATAGTGTCTTGATGCTGTAGTGTTTGCTAGTGTCTTGATGCTGTAGTGTTTGATAGTGTCTTGATGCTGTAGTGTTTGATAGTGTCTTGATGCTGTATTGTTTGATAGTGTCTTGATGCTGTAGTGTTTGATAGTGTCTTGATGCTGTATTGTTTGATAGTGTCTTGATGCTGTAGTGTTTGATAGTGTCTTGATGCTGTAGTGTTTGATAGTGTCTTGATGCTGTAGTGTTTGATAGTGTCTTGATGCTGTAGTGTTTGATAGTGTCTTGATGCTGTAGTGTTTGATAGTGTCTTGATGCTGTAGTGTTTGATAGTGTCTTGATGCTGTAGTGTTTGATAGTGTCTTGATGCTGTATTGTTTGATAGTGTCTTGATGCTGTATTGTTTGATAGTGTCTTGATGCTGTAGTGTTTGATAGTGTCTTGATGCTGTAGTGTTTGATAGTGTCTTGATGCTGTAGTGTTTGATAGTGTCTTGATGCTGTAGTGTTTGATAGTGTCTTGATGCTGTAGTGTTTGATAGTGTCTTGATGCTGTATTGTTTGATAGTGTCTTGATGCTGTATTGTTTGATAGTGTCTTGATGCTGTAGTGTTTGATAGTGTCTTGATGCTGTATTGTTTGATAGTGTCTTGATGCTGTATTGTTTGATAGTGTCTTGATGCTGTATTGTTTGATAGTGTCTTGATGCTGTAGTGTTTGATAGTGTCTTGATGCTGTATTGTTTGATAGTGTCTTGATGCTGTAGTGTTTGATAGTGTCTTGATGCTGTATTGTTTGATAGTGTCTTGATGCTGTATTGTTTGATAGTGTCTTGATGCTGTATTGTTTGATAGTGTCTTGATGCTGTATTGTTTGATAGTGTCTTGATGCTGTATTGTTTGATAGTGTCTTGATGCTGTAGTGTTTGATAGTGTCTTGATGCTGTATTGTTTGATAGTGTCTTGATGCTGTAGTGTTTGATAGTGTCTTGATGCTGTAGTGTTTGATAGTGTCTTGATGCTGTATTGTTTGATAGTGTCTTGATGCTGTAGTGTTTGATAGTGTCTTGATGCTGTATTGTTTGATAGTGTCTTGATGCTGTATTGTTTGATAGTGTCTTGATGCTGTAGTGTTTGATAGTGTCTTGATGCTGTAGTGTTTGATAGTGTCTTGATGCTGTATTGTTTGGATAGTGTCTTGATGCTGTAGTGTTTGATAGTGTCTTGATGCTGTATTGTTTGATAGTGTCTTGATGCTGTATTGTTTGATAGTGTCTTGATGCTGTAGTGTTTGATAGTGTCTTGATGCTGTAGTGTTTGATAGTGTCTTGATGCTGTAGTGTTTGATAGTGTCTTGATGCTGTATTGTTTGATAGTGTCTTGATGCTGTATTGTTTGATAGTGTCTTGATGCTGTATTGTTTGATAGTGTCTTGATGCTGTAGTGTTTGATAGTGTCTTGATGCTGTATTGTTTGATAGTGTCTTGATGCTGTAGTGTTTGATAGTGTCTTGATGCTGTATTGTTTGATAGTGTCTTGATGCTGTATTGTTTGATAGTGTCTTGATGCTGTATTGTTTGATAGTGTCTTGATGCTGTATTGTTTGATAGTGTCTTGATGCTGTATTGTTTTGATAGTGTCTTGATGCTGTAGTGTTTGATAGTGTCTTGATGCTGTATTGTTTGATAGTGTCTTGATGCTGTAGTGTTTGATAGTGTCTTGATGCTGTAGTGTTTGATAGTGTCTTGATGCTGTATTGTTTGATAGTGTCTTGATGCTGTAGTGTTTGATAGTGTCTTGATGCTGTATTGTTTGATAGTGTCTTGATGCTGTATTGTTTGATAGTGTCTTGATGCTGTAGTGTTTGATAGTGTCTTGATGCTGTAGTGTTTGATAGTGTCTTGATGCTGTAGTGTTTGATAGTGTCTTGATGCTGTAGTGTTTGATAGTGTCTTGATGCTGTAGTGTTTGATAGTGTCTTGATGCTGTATTGTTTGATAGTGTCTTGATGCTGTATTGTTTGATAGTGTCTTGATGCTGTATTGTTTGATAGTGTCTTGATGCTGTAGTGTTTGATAGTGTCTTGATGCTGTATTGTTTGATAGTGTCTTGATGCTGTATTGTTTGATAGTGTCTTGATGCTGTATTGTTTGATAGTGTCTTGATGCTGTAGTGTTTGATAGTGTCTTGATGCTGTATTGTTTGATAGTGTCTTGATGCTGTAGTGTTTGATAGTGTCTTGATGCTGTATTGTTTGATAGTGTCTTGATGCTGTATTGTTTGATAGTGTCTTGATGCTGTATTGTTTGATAGTGTCTTGATGCTGTATTGTTTGATAGTGTCTTGATGCTGTAGTGTTTGATAGTGTCTTGATGCTGTATTGTTTGATAGTGTCTTGATGCTGTAGTGTTTGATAGTGTCTTGATGCTGTAGTGTTTGATAGTGTCTTGATGCTGTAGTGTTTGATAGTGTCTTGATGCTGTATTGTTTGATAGTGTCTTGATGCTGTATTGTTTGATAGTGTCTTGATGCTGTATTGTTTGATAGTGTCTTGATGCTGTAGTGTTTGATAGTGTCTTGATGCTGTAGTGTTTGATAGTGTCTTGATGCTGTATTGTTTGATAGTGTCTTGATGCTGTATTGTTTGATAGTGTCTTGATGCTGTAGTGTTTGATAGTGTCTTGATGCTGTAGTGTTTGATAGTGTCTTGATGCTGTATTGTTTGATAGTGTCTTGATGCTGTATTGTTTGATAGTGTCTTGATGCTGTAGTGTTTGATAGTGTCTTGATGCTGTAGTGTTTGATAGTGTCTTGATGCTGTAGTGTTTGATAGTGTCTTGATGCTGTAGTGTTTGATAGTGTCTTGATGCTGTATTGTTTGATAGTGTCTTGATGCTGTATTGTTTGATAGTGTCTTGATGCTGTAGTGTTTGATAGTGTCTTGATGCTGTATTGTTTGATAGTGTCTTGATGCTGTAGTGTTTGATAGTGTCTTGATGCTGTAGTGTTTGATAGTGTCTTGATGCTGTATTGTTTGATAGTGTATTGATGCTGTGTTTGATAGTGTCTTGATGCTGTAGTGTTTGGATAGTGTCTTGATGCTGTATTGTTTGATAGTATCTTGATGCTGTAGTGTTTGATAGTGTCTTGATGCTGTAGTGTTTGATAGTGTCTTGATGCTGTAGTGTTTGATAGTGTCTTGATGCTGTAGTGTTTGATAGTGTCTTGATGCTGTAGTGTTTGATAGTGTCTTGATGCTGTAGTGTTTGATAGTGTCTTGATGCTGTAGTGTTTGATAGTGTCTTGATGCTGTATTGTTTGATAGTGTCTTGATGCTGTAGTGTTTTGATATTGTGTAGTGTCTTGATGCTGTAGTGTTTGATAGTTTTGTCTTGATGCTGTAGTGATAGTGTCTTGATGCTGTGTTTGATAGTGTCTTGATGCTGTAGTGTTTGATAGTGTCTTGATGCTGTAGTGTTTGATAGTGTCTTGATGTTTGATAGTGTCTTGATGCTGTAGTGTTTGATAGTGTCTTGATGCTGTAGTGTTTTTGATAGTGTCTTGATGCTGTATTGTTTGATAGTGTCTTGATGCTGTATTGTTTGATAGTTCTTGATGCTGTATTGTTTGATAGTGTCTTGATGCTGTAGTGTTTGATAGTGTCTTGATGCTGTAGTGTTTGATAGTGTCTTGATGCTGTAGTGTTTGATAGTGTCTTGATGCTGTAGTGTTTGATAGTGTCTTGATAGTGTCTTGATGCTGTAGTGTTTGATAGTGTCTTGATGCTGTAGTGTTTGATAGTGTCTTGATGCTGTATTGTTTGTCCTTCATGCTCTAATACTTTAATGTTACCCCTTCCTTGTGTTTATTGTAATTAATCATGTAAAAACACATGTTTTACTTTGACTGCTCAGGTATTTGAACCAGCAACCTTTGGGGTACTGGCCCAACACTCTAACCACTAGGCCACCTGCCTCCAGAAACACAGAGGATTGTTTGTGATATGTTTATTTATTTTCCTACTGCTACGTATAATACTACAGCTAATTACACCATTAGACAAACAAAATCAGACATTATATACTGGTTTATGTCACACACCACCTTAATTGTGAATGAGGAGGCTGGATGGTGGCTGAAAAGCCACATTTCCATAAATAAATAAGTTATCAGATGAAAAACGCAAGAGCGATTACATTTTTTTCAAGAGGGACATCGATCTCGTGTCTTAATACGCTTGACACAATAAATAAATGAAATCCGTCATGTTCCTTCCTCTCTAACTCAACTATTAATAGAAAAGAGGACATCAGCTAGCGTTCTCAATTCAGACAGGATGAACATCTTTCCTGTTTGATGTGGTTCCACTTTACCACCCGAATTGGATTTCTCTCCACCCTGCTTGTTGCCGCAGCCGGGAAACTTCAGAACCAACTGCCGATGTTCTGGGCTTTTTGTTCTGAACGAGGAGACAGTGCCAAATTGAAACCTCAGAGAGACAGGTGGGTAATGAGAGGATTTCACAGAAGTGAAAATGATCACAATGAAAGATGGTGTTTCTTAGACAAGATTTGAGTAATTGGGGTTTTTCTGGTGCACCAAGGAGCAAATACTGGGAAAAAGACACAACACCAATGCAGTCTGTTATCAAAAGGACATTAGTCATTTTTCTAAACAAGTGGAGACCTTCCTCAACAAACACCCCATCGATCAATATTTTATGTCTTTTGTCCACAATTCATATTTTTTTTATAGGTATGACGATTGATTGTTGAAATGATTTACAGCATCTCCCATTACGATCTATACACAGCAGAGGTACGTCATCTGAACTGTGTGTTATCAATGTGTCCTGCTCTAGATACATTCTGTGGCCAGCCATGCCTACCTTAGGCTGGTTCCTTCTTTTCTAATGTACAACCTCTCACCTCCCCAAGACCAGATTGACCCGCTGAACCCCCACCTCCAACCCTAACCCCCATCATCAGACTTTCAAATCTGAATGAATCTGAATGAACCACTTGTCTAACGCCTTTATAAGCATCCATCCATTTCTAAGGAGACGCTCCGACTTTACCGAAAGCCAACCAAGTATGAGGTCCCATTTTATTCTTTTCATTTATTTTTTTATTTAATTTTTGATTTAACTAGGCAAGTCAGTTAAGAACAAATTCGTATCTACCCCGGCCTAACCCTAACCCGGACGACGCTCGGCCAATTGTGCGCCACCCTATTTCCATAAATAAATAAGTTATCAGAAGAAAAACGCGAAAGCGATGACATCGGTCTCGCATCTTAATAAATAAATGAAATCCATAATGTTCCTTCCTCTCTCCCAATCATGGCTGGTTGTGATACAGCCTGGAATTGAACCAGGGTCTGTAGTGACACCTCTAGCACTGAGATGCAGTGCCTTAGACCACTGCGCCACTCGGGAGCAAACCATGATGTCTGTTTGTGGTCATAGGTTACAGAGAGACAAAGAGAGAGGTTGAAACGGGGCAGGCATCACTCGGCCTCCCATTCCCCCTACTCTACTGTACATCCTGCCTGTAGACTGTGTGTGGAAGTGTGGAGGAGATTATCTCCATTCACAAGGCGCCTGCTGTAAGGGACATTATATGGAGGCCGGCTGAAAGAGGGATAAGTGTAGTGGACAAAGGAAAATGTCCAAACATTGTGAGAGGACTGAAAGACCCCGTCCATCTATTCACACCATGGAGTGGCTCTGGGTCAATCGCAGGGAGGGGGACAGGCAGGAGGAGGACAGGAGGGGTCCCCTCAAGTGTATAGGATCCAGCTTGACCCCTCCCTCTCCCACCTCCTCTTTCTTTCCCCCACTTTCCTCTCTCCCTCATCACTTTCTCTCCTCATTAACACACACACACACACCGGCCTTCCACTCCCTACTTTTACATGTGTCTGTGAATTGCTCCAATCATTACTGGGCCATAATTGGTTGTGGTGTGATGCATTCTGGGCCGGCATGGCGTGTGGGTAACGTTTTGCGGGCCCTGATCACCATAAGAAAGGGGCCCTTTCACAGCATAGCGTAATTCTGCTGTCCTCTCTAAAAGTAGATAAAGATTGTGTAATAATGGCACAATGTAGAGTACCTCAGGGGGCTCTCCACTGAACCGACTGGGCTGAACTGGGCTGAGGTGGGACAACTTTGGGGAGGGATAGAAGGGGGCAGGGACTTGGAAGGCCTTGGTTAACTCTAAGTCTGGAGCTGCTTATTCTGTGTTAAGGTAGTATAAGGAAATATAAGGTCATTCCGATAAGTCTGAATATAAATGTCTTTATGTTGACATATCCACAAGTAAGATTCAAAACAACTGCATACTTAGAAGTTTAGTCCGTATTAAGCCTTCATCAGTGAGTGTGATACTGTATACACTTCCTGTATGTTGTTTTACTGCATAACAGGGTGGATCGAGAGAGAGCTCTCAACGACGTTAGTTTAACTATCGTTAGCTTAACCTAACATGCAGTATTTTAAGGCAACCGAATGAGAGTACACACACGCACACACACACGCACGCACGCACACACACACACACACACACACACACAAAGTCTGTCTGATTTTGGTATGAAGCAAAACATTTTTTTCTTTCTGAGGCATATTTGGCAGCGTTTCAGGAAGTTTAATGTGAAGTGCCGATATAGGTGCTTTGTTGTGGTTCTGCAAGCCTTTTATAGCATTTTATATTTTACCACTAATGTATGCATGAGTGTGAGGTCATGACCTTACACAGTCTGGAGGGTGAGGTTTCTCCATGCATAGTCACTGGTGTGTGTGTGTGTGTGTGTTTGTGTGTGCTTGTGTGTGTCTAGGTTTGGTTGTGTGTGTCTGTCTAGGTTTGTTTGTGTGTGTGTGTGCTTGTGTGTGTCTAGGTTCGGTTGTGTGTGTGTGTCTAGGTTTGGTTGTGTGTGTGTGTCTAGGTTTGTTTGTGTGTGTGTATTTATTGGTTTGTTTTCATGTACAGTTGCCTGTGTGTGTGTGTGTGTGTGTGTCTGTGTGTGTGTGTGTGTGTGTGTGTGTGTGTGTGTGTGTGTGTGTGTGTGCAGCCAGCAGTGCATGAGAAGGGAGGTGTGGTGCAGAGCAGACAGCTGTGAAGCAGGGCTTGGCGGATCCTCCTCCATATGTTTGGGGAGCGTTTCACACAGCCACAGAAGCCCACTGCAGGCCCCCACAACCCAGAGCACAGTAGCAGAGAATCCACAACCCAGAGCACAGTAGCAGAGAATCCACAACCCAGAGCACAGTAGCAGAGAATCCACAACCCAGAGCACAGTAGCAGAGAATTCACATCCCAGAGCACAGTAGCTGAGAATTCACATCCCAGAGCACAGTAGCAGAGAATTCACATCCCAGAGCACAGTAGCAGAGAATTCACATCCCAGAGCACACTAGCAGAGAATCCACAACCCAGTCCTTCTCTGCTGGTTTCTACCACTCAATAAAAGATAGCAGTATATGGTGTTGCAGATTAGAAACACTGTTTATTATAGGACAGTAGGACACTATTTGCACATCAACAACTCCAGTATCCTGCACATTGAAATGATGCTACTGGCACTGACCATGGTACTGACACTGACCATGGTACTGACCATGTTACTGACCATGGTACTGACACTGACCATGGTACTGACCATGTTACTGACCATGGTACTGACACTGACCATGTTACTGACCATGGTACTGGCACTGCCCATGGTACTGACCATGGTACTGACACTGACCATGGTACTGACACTGACCATGGTACTGACCATGGTACTGACACTGACCATGGTACTGACACTGACCATGGTACTGACACTGACCATGGTACTGTTACTGACCATGGTAATGACACTGGCCATGGTACTGACACTGACCATGGTACTGTTACTGACCATGGTAATGACACTGGCCATGGTACTGACACTGACCATGGTACTGTTACTGACCATGGTAATGACACTGGCCATGGTACTGACACTGACAATGGTACTGACCATGGTACTGGTACTGACCATGGTACTGACCATGGTACTGACGCTGACCATGGTGCTGACGCTGACCATGGTACTGACACTGACCATGGTACTGACCATGGTACTGGTACTGACCATGGTACTGACGCTGACCATGGTACTGACGCTGACCATGGTACTGACACTGACCATGGTACTGACGCTGACCATGGTACTGACCATGGTACTGACACTGACCATGGTACTGACGCTGACCATGGCACTGACCATGGTACTGGTACTGACCATGGTACTGACCATGGTACTGGAACTGACCATGGTACTGACACTGACCATGGTACTGACCATGGTACTGGTACTGACCATGGTACTGACCATGGTACTGACCATGGTACTGGAACTGACCATGCGTATAGTTTACAATCTCCTGTTTTCTTATTTAACGTGTTTCATACGTCTAGATTATTTCTTCTTAACAAGTAAGCATTTCACTGTACCGTTCATTTGATTTGTGAGGGTGTAGGTAGGGACTAGGGTGTGGCTTAGGGGGGCGTGGCGGTGGTGGTGTCTCCTCTCCCATGCCCACTGTTGTGGCAGTGGGCACAGCGGGCATGGCTGGTCCACAACGACAGCCTGACACAGCTGGCAATCCCATGCCCGCCAGTCTGCGCATGCCCATCTCAGGGAGGACCTAGGCTCGACGTGCCCCCAAATGCCAGCCAAAAAACAGAGCCCGCCACCCATTACCCCAGGAGCAAATCTCAATCATTGATTCAATCACAAGGACAGGGATTTCTTTTTTTCTCTGAAGGGCATATGTCTGGGTGTGAGAGGGAAGAGAGACGGACAGAGGGAGGGAGACTAGACAAAGAGAAAGAAAAGAGAAAGAGAGAGAGAGAGAGAGAGAGAGAGAACCTTATAAAAAAGATGGGCCCGGGGCCATCTGGGTAGGGCGTTCTGCCAGTGTCTTTGCCAGTGTGCCCCAACCACCTGGCCACAGCGCCAGCCAAGTATCCCAGCCAGGGCTCTGTGTGTCTCTGTGTCTCTGTGTCGTCTCCAGACTACTGCTGCTGTCCTTCTTTCATGCAGGAAAAGCGACAGTGGCGGCAGCCTGTCTTTTCTCTCCTCTGCCAGTAGCTTTGTTTGAAGTGAGACTGTGTGCAGGGTCGGGGGAGATGACGGTAAACAGTACCCCTTTCAACACCCCCGACACACATTATACACACATCTTTCTTTGTACCGTTCTCCCTCTTTTCTTCTCTTTTTCTTTCTTGTCCCTTGTCCCCTGTTCATCTGTTGTTCTTCCTTGTCCTCTGTTCATCTGTTGTTCTTCCTTGTCCTCTGTTCATCTGTTGTCCTTCCTTGTCCCTGTTCATCTGTTGTTCTTCCTTGTCCCCTGTTCATCTGTTGTTATTCCTTGTCCCCTGTTCATCTGTTGTTCTTCCCTTGTCCTCATTCATCTGTTGTTCTTCCTTGTCCCCTGTTCATCTGTTGTTCTTCCTTGTCCCCTGTTCATCTGTTGTTCTTCCTTGTCCCCTGTTCATCTGTTGTTATTCCTTGTCCCCTGTTCATCTGTTGTTCTTCCTTGTCCTCTGTTCATCTGTTGTTCTTCCTTGTCCCCTGTTCATCTGTTGTTATTCCTTGTCCCCTGTTCATCTGTTGTTCTTCCTTGTCCCCTGTTCATCTGTTGTTCTTCCTTGTCCCCTGTTCATCTGTTGTTCTTCCTTGTCCCTGTTCATCTGTTGTTCTTCCTTGTCCCCTGTCCATCTGTTGTTCATCCCCTGTTCATCTGTTCTTCCTTGTCCCCTGTTCATCTGTTGTTCTTCCTTGTCCCCTGTTCATCTGTTGTTCTTCCTTGTCCCCTGTTCATCTGTTGTTATTCCTTGTCCCTGTTCATCTGTTGTTATTCCTTGTCCCCTGTTCATCTGTTGTTTCTTCCTTGTTGTTCTTCCTCTCTGTTCATCTGTTGTTCTTCCCCTGTCCTCTGTTCATCTGTTGTTCTTCCTGTCCCTGTTCATCTGTTGTTCCCTGTCCCCTGTTCATCTGTTGTTCTTCCTTGTCCTCTGTTCATCTGTTGTTTTCTTCCCCTGTCCATCTGTTGTTCTCCATCTGTTGTTCTTCCTTGTCCTCTGTTCATCTGTTGTTCTTCCTTGTCCTCTGTTCGTCTGTTGTTCTTCCTTGTCCTATTCTATGTGCCTGGATCCAACCTGCTATCACCTGACTTTGAAAGAGGCTCTCCTGCCCCGAATCCCCACACACCCCTCTTTATGCGTGTGCCCAGCCTTGCCCACCCTCTGGCCCTGCCCCCACCTCCTCACGCCCCCTTGTGCCCCCCTCTCCTCCCAGCCTCAGGCCTGAGGCACTAGGCTGCCTGACAACCCTGGGAATGGAGAACACCCGTGGCACTCGGGGGGCACAAACATCGCTGCTTGGGTTGTGTCTTTGTTGTGTGTGTTTGAATGGGAAGTTGTTTCCTGTTGTTTTATCCATTCAACAGGTATTAGAAACTCAACACAGTTCTATGGACTCTGCTTTATACAAATTCACACTCCAAAATGGGTATTTTCATATCCTTAATAGCAGAGAGAAGAGAGACCAGGAAAGAGCATACAGACAGGCGGTCGGGCAGGCATCTGTAACAGGTAGGGCCAGAGGAAAAAGTTCAGGTACGCCCATTGGAAGACTAATTGCATACTGCGGAAAGCAGCGGGTGATGCATTGCCTCTCTCCAAAGAGATGCACACTGGGCTGGGACAGGCTGTGTGAGGATATTCTGGTAAAGTGACGATGAGGAGGGAGAGAGAGGGGAGGACAGCTAGTGGAATGTGGCTGACATTGAGATGAATGCTGCCGTCCCTCTTTGCTGTGTAGCAGTTAATGACAGGTGATCCATCCAGGAGCCAGAGTGCTGATGGCACAGCAGGGACATCTAGTCTGGGGAGACTGGAGACAAGCTCCCATCCAGGGACGTCTAGGCTGGGGAGACTGGAGACAAACTCCCATCCAGGGACGTCTAGGCTGGGGAGACTGGAGACAAACTCCCATCCAGGGACATCTAGGCTGGGGAGACTGGAGACAAGCACCCATCCAGGGAAGTCTAGGCTGGGTAGACTGGAGACAAGCTCCCATCCAGGGACGTCTAGGCTGGGGAGACTGGAGACAAGCTCCCATCCAGGGACGTCTAGGCTGGGGAGACTGGAGACAAGCTCCCATCCAGGGACAAGCTCCCATCCAGGGACGTCTAGGCTGGGGAGACCGGAGACAAGCTCCCATCCAGGGACGTCTAGGCTGGGGAGACCGGAGACAAGCTCCCATCCAGGGACGTCTAGGCTGGGGAGACCGGAGACAAGCTCCCATCCAGGGAC
This sequence comes from Oncorhynchus nerka, assembly GCF_034236695.1. Taxonomy (NCBI): domain Eukaryota; kingdom Metazoa; phylum Chordata; class Actinopteri; order Salmoniformes; family Salmonidae; genus Oncorhynchus; species Oncorhynchus nerka. Next base: position 939 of record NW_027036433.1, on the reverse strand, counting down.
ATCTGGGCTGGGGAGACCGGAGACAAGCTCCCATCCAGGGACGTCTGGGCTGGGGAGACCGGAGACAAGCTCCCATCCAGGGACGTCTAGGCTGGGGAGACTGGAGACAAGCTCCCATCCAGGGACATCTAGGCTGGGGAGACTGGAGACAAGCTCCCATCCAGGGACGTCTAGGCTGGGGAGACTGGAGACAAGCTCCCATCCAGGGACGTCTAGGCTGGGGAGACTGGAGACAAGCGCCCATCCAGGGACGTCTTGGCTGGGGAGACTGGAGACAAGCTCCCATCCAGGGACATCTAGGCTGGGGAGACTGGAGACAAGCTCCCATCCAGGGGGGCTGGGGAGACTGGAGACAAGCTCCCATCCAGGGACGGGGGGCTGGGAAGACTGGAGACAAGCTCCCATCCAGGGACGGGGGGGCTGGGGAGACTGGAGACAAGCTCCCATCCAGGGACGGGGGGGGCTTAAAAACCCTTCAAAGTCCACTAAAAGTCCAATGTACACAAGCACTACATTATAAGTCTATTGTTTTGTCCATAATATTATTATTCCCCTAGACTTCGTCTGAAATGGCACCCCTATGTAGTGCACTACTTTAGACCAGGGCCCTTTGTGGGATGCCCCCTTTGCCTCTCCTCCACAAGAGAAACACACTTAGCGAGGACTTTGTGGTTAGGGAAGTATAAATCACATTAGAGTGAGGTCAGATGCGATAAACAGGAGAAAATGTAAAGCGTTTTCAAAACACGGGACGTGTGTGCGTGCGTGTGCGTGTGTGTGTGTGTGTGCGCGTGCGTATGTGTGTGACTTCCACTCTAGTGCTGTGAGTGCCTATACGCCCCAGTATAATCTGAGGCAGACATCCTGACTGAGTTCTGGGATAACTACAGTCTGAGAGAGGAGAGGAGAGCACTCCGTGCCCAATACCCTGTTGCTGAC
>NW_027036432.1:0-14183 GCF_034236695.1 Oncorhynchus nerka | reverse complement strand
TAATCCATCCCTCTTCTCTAAATTAATCCATCCTCTTCTCTAAATTAATCCATCCTCTTCTCTAATCTAACCCATCCCTCTCTCTAATCTAACCATTAATCCATCCCCTCTAAATCTCTCTTCTCAAATTAATCCATCTATGCATCCCTCTTCTCTAAATTAATCCGCCCATCTTATAAATTAATCCATCCCTCCTCTCTAATCTAACCATCCCTAAATTAATCCATCCACTCTTCTCTAAATTAATCCATCCCTCTTAAATTAATCCATCTCCTCTCCTAAATTAATCCATCCCTCCTCTCTAAATTAATCCATCCCTCTTCTCTAAATCCTAACCATCCCTCCTCTCTAATCTAACCATCCCTCCTCTCTAATCTAACCATCCCTCTTCTCTAATCTAACCATCCCTCTTCTCTAAATTAATCATCCTCTTCTCTAATCTGAACCATCCCTCCTCTCTAAATTAATCCCATCCCTCCTCCCTCTAATCTAACCATCCCTCTTCTCTAATCTAACCATCATTAACCATCCCTCTTCTCTAATCAACCATCCCTCTTCTCTAATCTAATCTTCTCTAGAATCATCCCTCTTCTCTAAATTAATCCACCTCTCTAAATTAATCCATCCCTCTCTCTAAATTAATCCATCCTCTCTCTAAATCTAATCCATCCCTCCTCTCTAAATTAATCCATCCCTCTTCTCTAATCTAACCATCCCTCCTCTCTAAATTAATCCATCTCTTCTCTAATCTATCCCTCTTCTCTAAATTAATCCATCCCTCCTCTCTAAATTAATCCATCCCTCCTCTCTAAATTAATCCATCCCTCTTCTCTAAATTAATCCATCCCTCCTCTCTAATCTAACCATCCCTCTTCTCTAAATTAATCCATCCCTCCTCTCTAATCTAACCATCCCTCCTCTCTCCTAAATTAACCATCCCTCTTCTAAATTAATCCATCCCTCCTAAATTAATCCATCTCTAAATTAATCCATCCCTCTCTCTAAATTAATCCATCCCTCTTCTCTAAATTAATCCATCCTCTTCTCTAAATTAATCCATCCTCTTCTCTAAATTAATCCATCCCTCTTCTCCCTCTAAATTAATCCATCCCTCCTCTCTAATCTAACCATCCCCTCTTCTCTAAATTAATCCATCCCTCTCTCTAAATTAATCCATCCCTCTCTCTCTAATTAATCCATCCCTCCTCTCTAAATTAATCCATCCCTCTTCTCTAAATTAATCCATCCCTCCTCTCTAAATTAATCCATCCCTCTAATCTCTCTAATCTAATCCATCCTCTCTCTAATCTAACCATCCCTCTCTAATCTAACCATCCCTCTTCTCTAAATTAATCCATCCCTCTTCTCTAATCTAACCATCCCTCTTCTCTAATCTAACCATCCCTCTCTCTAATCTAACCATCCCTCTTCTCTAAATTAATCCATCCCTCTTCTCTAAATTAATCCATCCCTCCTCTCTAATTAATCCATCCCTCTTCTCTAAATTAATCCATCCCTCCTCTTCTCTAAATTAATCCATCCCTCTTCTCTAATCTAACCATCCTCTTCTCTAAATTAATCCATCCCTCTTCTCTAATCTAACCATCCATCCTCTCCTCCTCCTAAATTAATCCATCCCTCTTCTCTAATTAATCCATCCCTCTTCTCTAAATTAATCCATCCCTCTTCTCTAAATTAATCCATCCCTCTTCTCTAAATTAATCCATCCCTCTTCTCTAAATTAATCCATCCCTCTTCTCTAAATTAATCCATCCCTCTTCTCTAAATTAATCCATCCCTCTTCTCTAAATTAATCCATCCCTCTTCTCTAAATTAATCCATCCCTCCTCTCTAAATTAATCCATCCCTCTTCTCTAAATTAATCCATCCCTCTTCTCTAAATTAATCCATCCCTCCTCTCTAAATTAATCCATCCCTCTTCTCTAATCTAACCATCCCTCCTCTCTAATCTAACCATCCCTCCTCTCTAATCTAACCATCCCTCTTCTCTAATCTAACCATCCCTCTTCTCTAAATTAATCCATCCCTCTTCTCTAATCTAACCATCCCTCTTCTCTAAATTAATCCATCCCTCTTCTCTAATCTAACCATCCCTCCTCTCTAAATTAATCCATCCCTCTTCTCTAATCTAACCATCCCTCTTCTCTAAATTAATCCATCCCTCTCTCTAATCTAATCCATCCCTCCTCTCTAAATTAATCCATCCCTCTTCTCTAATCTAACCATCCCTCTTCTCTAAATTAATCCATCCCTCTTCTCTAATTAACCATCCCTCTTCTCTAAATTAATCTATCCCTCTTCTCTAAATTAATCCATCCCTCTTCTCTAAATTAATCCATCCCTCTTCTCTAAATTAATCCATCCCTCTTCTCTAAATTAATCCATCCCTCTTCTCTAATCTAACCATCCCTCTTCTCTAAATTAATCCATCCCTCTTCTCTAATCTAACCATCCCTCCTCTCTAAATTAATCCATCCCTCTTCTCTAATCTAACCATCCCTCTTCTCTAAATTAATCTATCCCTCTTCTCTAAATTAATCCATCCCTCTTCTCTAAATTAATCCATCCCTCTTCTCTAAATTAATCCATCCCTCTTCTCTAAATTAATCCATCCCTCTTCTCTAAATTAATCCATCCCTCTTCTCTAAATTAATCCATCCCTCTTCTCTAAATTAATCCATCCCTCCTCTCTAAATTAATCCATCCCTCCTCTCTAAATTAATCCATCCCTCCTCTCTAAATTAATCCATCCCTCCTCTCTAAATTAATCCATCCCTCTTCTCTAATCTAACCATCCCTCCTCTCTAATCTAACCATCCCTCCTCTCTAATCTAACCATCCCTCTTCTCTAATCTAACCATCCCTCCTCTCTAAATTAATCCATCCCTCTTCTCTAAATGAATCCATCCCTCCTCTCTAAATTAATCCATCCCTCCTCTCTAATCTAACCATCCCTCCTCTCTAAATTAATCCATCCCTCCTCTCTAATCTAACCATCCCTCCTCTCTAAATTAATCCACCCCTCTCTAAATTAATCCATCCCTCCTCTCTAAATTAATCCATCCCTCCTCTCTAATCTAACCATCCCTCCTCTCTAAATTAATCCATCCCTCTTCTCTAATCTAACCATCCCTCTTCTCTAAATTAATCTATCCCTCTTCTCTAAATTAATCCATCCCTCTTCTCTAAATTAATCCATCCCTCCTCTCTAAATGAATCCATCCCTCCTCTCTAAATTAATCCATCCCTCCTCTCTAATCTAACCATCCCTCCTCTCTAAATTAATCCATCCCTCCTCTCTAATCTAACCATCCCTCCTCTCTAAATTAATCCACCCCTCTCTAAATTAATCCATCCCTCCTCTCTAAATTAATCCATCCCTCCTCTCTAAATTAATCCATCCCTCCTCTCTAAATTAATCCATCCCTCTTCTCTAAATTAATCCATCCCTCCTCTCTAATCTAACCATCCCTCTTCTCTAAATTAATCCATCCCTCCTCTCTAATCTAACCACCCCTCCTCTCTAAATTAATCCACCCCTCTCTAAATTAATCCACCCCTCTCTAAATTAATCCATCCCTCCTCTCTAAATTAATCCATCCCTCCTCTCTAAATTAATCCATCCCTCCTCTCTAAATTAATCCACCCCTCTCTAATCTAACCATCCCTCTCTAATCTAACCATCCCTCTCTAATCTAACCATCCCTCTCTAATCTAACCATCCCTCTTCTCTAATCTAACCATCCCTCTTCTCTAAATTAATCCATCCCTCTTCTCTAAATTAATCCATCCCTCTTCTCTAATCTAACCATCCCTCCTCTCTAATCTAACCATCCCTCTTCTCTAAATTAATCCATCCCTCTTCTCTAAATTAATCTATCCCTCCTCTCTAATCTAACCATCCCTCTTCTCTAAATTAATCCATCCCTCTTCTCTAAATTAATCCATCCCTCCTCTCTAATCTAACCATCCCTCCTCTCTAAATTAATCCATCCCTCCTCTCTAAATTAATCCATCCCTCCTCTCTAAATTAATCCATCCCTCCTCTCTAAATTAATCCATCCCTCCTCTCTAAATTAATCCATCCCTCTTCTCTAAATTAATCCATCCCTCCTCTCTAATCTAACCATCCCTCCTCTCTAATCTAACCATCCCTCCTCTCTAATCTAACCATCCCTCTTCTCTAAATTAATCCATCCCTCCTCTCTAATCTAACCATCCCTCTTCTCTAAATTAATCCATCCCTCCTCTCTAAATTAATCCATCCCTCTTCTCTAATCTAACCATCCCTCTTCTCTAATCTAACCATCCCTCCTCTCTAATCTAACCATCCCTCTTCTCTAATCTAACCATCCCTCTTCTCTAAATTAATCATCCCTCTTCTCTAAATTAATCCATCCCTCTTCTCTAAATTAATCCATCCCTCTCTCTAAATTAATCCATCCCTCCTCTCTAATCTAACTATCCCTCTTCTCTAAATTAATCCATCCCCTTCTCTAATCTAACCATCCCTCCTCTCTAAATTAATCCATCCTCTTCTCTCGTCTAACCATCCCTCCTCTCTAAATTAATCCATCCCTCTTCTCTAATCTAACCATCCCTCTTCTCTAAATTAATCTATCCCTCTTCTCTAAATTAATCCATCCCTCTTCTCTAAATTAATCCATCCCTCTTCTCTAAATTAATCCATCCCTCTTCTCTAATCTAACCATCCCTCTTCTCTAAATTAATCCATCCCTCTTCTCTAATCTAACCATCCCTCCTCTCTAAATTAATCCATCCCTCTTCTCTAATCTAACCATCCCTCTTCTCTAAATTAATCTATCCCTCTTCTCTAAATTAATCCATCCCTCTTCTCTAAATTAATCCATCCCTCTTCTCTAAATTAATCCATCCCTCTTCTCTAAATTAATCCATCCCTCTTCTCTAAATTAATCCATCCCTCTTCTCTAAATTAATCCATCCCTCTTCTCTAAATTAATCCATCCCTCCTCTCTAAATTAATCCATCCCTCCTCTCTAAATTAATCCATCCCTCTTCTCTAAATTAATCCATCCCTCCTCTCTAAATTAATCCATCCCTCTTCTCTAATCTAACCATCCCTCCTCTCTAATCTAACCATCCCTCCTCTCTAATCTAACCATCCCTCTTCTCTAATCTAACCATCCCTCCTCTCTAAATTAATCCATCCCTCTTCTCTAAATGAATCCATCCCTCCTCTCTAAATTAATCCATCCCTCCTCTCTAATCTAACCATCCCTCCTCTCTAAATTAATCCATCCCTCCTCTCTAATCTAACCATCCCTCCTCTCTAAATTAATCCACCCCTCTCTAAATTAATCCATCCCTCCTCTCTAAATTAATCCATCCCTCCTCTCTAATCTAACCATCCCTCCTCTCTAAATTAATCCATCCCTCCTCTCTAATCTAACCATCCCTCCTCTCTAAATTAATCCACCCCTCTCTAAATTAATCCATCCCTCCTCTCTAAATTAATCCATCCCTCCTCTCTAAATGAATCCATCCCTCCTCTCTAAATTAATCCATCCCTCCTCTCTAATCTAACCATCCCTCCTCTCTAAATTAATCCATCCCTCCTCTCTAATCTAACCATCCCTCCTCTCTAAATTAATCCACCCCTCTCTAAATTAATCCATCCCTCCTCTCTAAATTAATCCATCCCTCCTCTCTAAATTAATCCATCCCTCCTCTCTAAATTAATCCATCCCTCTTCTCTAAATTAATCCATCCCTCCTCTCTAATCTAACCATCCCTCTTCTCTAAATTAATCCATCCCTCCTCTCTAATCTAACCACCCCTCCTCTCTAATCTAACCACCCCTCCTCTCTAAATTAATCCACCCCTCTCTAAATTAATCCATCCCTCCTCTCTAAATTAATCCATCCCTCCTCTCTAAATTAATCCATCCCTCCTCTCTAAATTAATCCACCCCTCTCTAATCTAACCATCCCTCTCTAATCTAACCATCCCTCTCTAATCTAACCATCCCTCTCTAATCTAACCATCCCTCTCTAATCTAACCATCCCTCCATAATCTAACCATCCCTCTCTAATCTAACCATCCCTCTCTAATCTAACCATCCCTCTCTAATCTAACCATCCCTCTTCTCTAAATCTAATCCATCCTCTTCTCTAATCTAACCATCCCTCCTCTCTAATCTAACCATCCTCTTCTCTAAATCTAACTAAATTAATCCATCCCTCCTCTCTAAATTAATCCATCCCTCCTCTCTAAATTAATCCATCCCTCCTCTCTAATTAATCCATCCCTCTCTCTAATCTAACCATCCCTCTTCTCTAAATTAATCCATCCCTCCTCTCTAATCTAACCATCCCTCCTCTCTAAATTAATCCATCTCCCTCTCTAAATCTAACCATCCCTCTCTCTAAATCTAATCCATCCCTCCTCTCTAAATTAATCCATCCCTCCTCTCTAAATTAACCATCCCTCCTCTCTAAATTAATCCATCCCTCCTCTCTAAATTAATCCATCCTCTCTAATTAATCCATCCTCTCTAATCTAACCATCCCTCTCTCTAATCTAACCATCCCTCTCTAATCTAACCATCTCCATCTAATCTAACCATCCTCCTCCAACCATCCCTCTAAATCTAACCATCCCTCTCTCTAAATTAATCCATCCCTCTCTCTAATCTAATCCATCCTCTCCTCTAAATTAATCTAACCATCCTCTCTAATCTAACCATCCCTCTCTAATCTAACCATCCCTCTTCTCTAATCTAACCATCCCTCCCTAATCTAACCTCCTCCTGATCTAACCATCCTCCTTACCATCCCTATCTCTAATCTAACCATCCCTCTCTAATCTAACCATCTGTCCTTCTATTCTCATCTCCTTGGCAGCTCTGGACAGTGAGAAGGACTCTTCCTGGTGTTGCTGTGTTTCGCCTGTGTGTGCTGGGCAGGAGAGCACTGGGGACTGCTGCACTATATGTCTAGTGAGTCTGTCTGCCTCTGTGTCTGTCTGCCTCTGTGTCTGTCTGCCTTCTGTCTGTCTGTCTGCCTCTCTGTGTCTGTCTGCCTTCTCTGTCTGTCTGTCTGCCTCTCTGTGTCTGTCTGTCTGCCTCTCTCTGTGTCTGTCTGTCTGCCTCTGTGTCTGTCTGTCTGTCTGTCTGCTGCCTCTCTCTGTGTCTGTCTGTCTGCCTCTCTGTGTGTCTGTCTGCCTCTCTCTGTGTCTCTGTGTCTGTCTGTCTGCCTCTCTCTGTGTCTGTCTGTCTGCCTCTCTGTGTCTGTCTGTCTGCCTCTCTCTGTGTCTGTCTGCCTCTCTCTGTGTCTGTCTGTCTCTCTCTGTGTCTGAGAGTAGGGTTGCAAAATTCAGCTTCTTCAGAAATCCCTCCTGATTCAAAGAAGTCAGTAATTTCGCAACCATTCTGCAGTGTGTGTAACAGACAAAGGGGGATACATCAGTATCTCAGCTTACCACTCTTTCTAAAACATTTGGTGATTTCTGGAGACATTAGCTGTGTTCCAATATTCATACTTACCCTACTATTTGCATAAAATGAAGTATATAGTATGCTTATTGGTCATAGTATGGATATAATTAGTATGTTAAAAGTTCCCAGATGTCGTACTACATTCACCAAAATACAAATACAAGCAGTGGACACTACTTCCTTGCTTTTAGGCCCATAATGCAATTCTTCCAAAATGGGCGTATTTCAGAACACCCCCTACATTTGAAGAAAATGGCTTTAAAATATGCAGCCAAAGTCAGACGAGCGTGGAAACAACTTAATTGCTTTAAATAATTATGACAAACGTTAAATGTTGAGCAATGTAATGACTTTCAAATACCTCACCACTCTAAATACAGCAGCTCACCACTCCTCTACAATAGTATGGCCTCTACAATAGTATGGGGCTTCCCTGTCCCAGCCACTCCTCTACACAGTATGGGCCTTCACTCCTCTACAATAGTATGGGGCCTTCCTCACCACTTCTACAATAGTATGGGCCTTCCCTGTCCTAGCCACTCCTCTACAATAGTATGGGGCCTTCCCTGTCCCAGCCACTCCTCTACAATAGTATGGGCCTTCCCTGTCCTCACCACTCCTCCACACAATAGTATGGGGCCTTCCCGTCCCAGCCACTCCTCTCTACAGCAGCATCTGCCTTGTCCCAGCCACTCTCTTCAACACACACCTTCCTGTCCTCACCACTCTAATAGTATAAGCTCCTGTCCCCACCACCTCCTCCACACAGTGAATCTGCCCTGCACCATCTTCACAGTATGGGCCTTCCCTGTCCTAGCCACTCCTCCACAATAGTATGGGCCCCTGTCCCAGCCACTCCTCTACAATAGTATGGGGCCTTCCCTGTCCAAGCCACTCCTCTACAATAGTATGGGGCCTTCCCTGTCCCAGCCATCTTCACAATAGTATGGGGCCTCCTGTCCTAGCTAATTACAATAGCATGGGCCTTCCTGTCCCAGCTAATTCTCTTATAATAGTATCGTCTCTCCTGTCCCAGCCACTCCTCTATAATAGTATAAATTTCATCTCAACAACTACAATGGGGCCTTCCTGTCCCAGCCACTCCTCTACAATAGTATGGGGCCTTCCCTGTCCCAGCCACTCCTCTACAATAGTATGGGGCCTTCCTGTCCTCAGCCACTCCTCTACAATAGTATGGGGCCTTCCCTGTCCCAGCCACTCCTCTACAATAGTATGGGGCCTTCCCTGTCCCAGCCACTCCTCTACAATAGTATGGGGCCTTCCCTGTCCCAGCCACTCCTCTACAATAGTATGGGGCCTTCCTGTCCTCAGCCACTCCTCTACAATAGTATGGGGCCTTCCTGTCCCAGCCACTCCTCTACAATAGTATGGGGCCTTCCCTGTCCCAGCCACTCCTCTACAATAGTATGGGGCCTTCCCTGTCCTCACCACTCCTCTACAATAGTATGGGGCCTTCCCTGTCCCAGCCACTCCTCCACAATAGTATGGGGCCTTCCCTGTCCTCACCACTCCTCTACAATAGTATGGGGCCTTCCCTGTCCCAGCCACTCCTCTACAATAGTATGGGGCCTTCCCTGTCCCAGCCACTCCTCTACAATAGTATGGGGCCTTCCCTGTCCCAGCCACTCCTCTACAATAGTATGGGGCCTTCCCTGTCCCAGCCACTCCTCTACAATAGTATGGGGCCTTCCCTGTCCCAGCCACTCCTCTACAATAGTATGGGGCCTTCCTGTCCTCAGCCACTCCTCTACAATAGTATGGGCCTTCCCTGTCCCAGCCACTCCTCCACAATAGTATGGGGCCTTCCTGTCCTCACCACTCCTCTACAATAGTATGGGGCCTTCCCTGTCCCAGCCACTCCTCTACAATAGTATGGGGCCTTCCCTGTCCCAGCCACTCCTCTACAATAGTATGGGGCCTTCCCTGTCCCAGCCACTCCTCTACAATAGTATGGGGCCTTCCCTGTCCCAGCCACTCCTCTACAATAGTATGGGGCCTTCCCTGTCCTCACCACTCCTCTACAATAGTATGGGGCCTTCCCTGTCCCAGCCACTCCTCCAGCTACAGCAGGCCTTCTCGTCCCAGCCACTCCTCTGCTGGGTCAGCATGGGCCTTCCATTCAAGCCACCTTTGCTAGTATGGCCTTCCTGCCCAGCCTACCTTCTGACAATAGTATGGGGCCTTCCCTGTCCTAGCCACTTCTACAATAGTATGGGCCTTCTTCCCTGTCCCAGCTTGTACCTCTATACACACAAGGGGCCTTTCCCTGTCCCAGCCACTCCTCTACAATAGTATGGGGCCTTCCCTGTCCCAGCCACTCCTAGTATGGGGTTTTCCTGGTTCCTGAATGTGGGCTTGCTAGTTAGGCATGGGGGCTTCCTGCTGTCCCAATAGTATGGGGCCTTCCCTGTCCCAGCCACTCCCTCTACAATAGTATGGGGGGCCTCCCCAATTCCTGTCCTGGCAGCCACTCTCTACAACAGTATGGGGCCTTCCCCTGTCCCAGCCACCTCTACAATAGTATGGGCCTTCCCTGTCCTAGCCACTCCTCTACAATAGTATGGGGCCTTCCCTGTCCCAGCCACTCCTCTACAATAGTATGGGGCCTTCCCTGTCCCAGCCACTCCTCCACAATAGTATGGGGCCTTCCCTGTCCCAGCCACTCCACTACAATAGTATGGGGCCTTCCCCTGTCCCAGCCACTCCTCTACAATAGTATGGGGCCTTCCTTCCCAGCCACTCCTTACAATAGTATGGGGCTTCCTGTCCCAGCCTCTCTACAATATGGGGCCTCTACAATAGCATGGGGCCTTCCCTGTCCTAGCCACTCTCTACAATAGTATGGGGCCCAGCCACCTTCCCAATAGTCCCTGTCCCAGCCACTCCTCCACAATAGTATGGGGCCTTCCCTGTCCCAGCCACCCTCCACTCCTTCCCTGTCCTCACAATAGTATGGGGCCTTCCCTGTCCCAGCCACCTAGCCACTCCCACAATAGTATGGGGCCTTCCCTGTCCCAGCCACTCCTCTACAATAGTATGGGGCCTTCCCTGTCCTAGCCACTCCTCTACAATAGTATGGGGACTTCCCTGTCCCAGCCACTCCTCTACAATAGTATGGGGCCTTCCTGTCCCAGCCACTCCTCTACAATAGTATGGGGCCTTCCCTGTCCTAGCCACTCCTCTACAATAGTATGGGGCCTTCCCTGTCCAGCCACTCCTCTACAAGCCAGTATGGGGCCTTCCCCTCGTCCTCACCACTCCTCCACAATAGTATGGGGCCTTCCCTGTCCCAGCCTACTTCCTCTACAAATAGTATGGGCCTTCCCTGTCCTAGCTACTTCCTCTGGCAATAGTATGGGGCCTTCCTGTCCCAGCCACTCCTCTACACAATAGTATGGGGCCTTCCTGTCCCAGCCACTCGTCTACAATAGTATGGGGCCTTCCCTGTCCCAGCCACTCTCTTACAATAGTATGGGGCCTTCCCTGTCCTAGCCACTCCTCTACAATAGTAGCGGGGCCTTCCCTGTCCCAGCCACCTCTCTTATAATAGTATGGGGCCTTCCTGTCCCAGCCCTCTACAATAGTATGGGCCTTCCCTGTCCCAGCCACTCCTCCACAATAGTATGGGGCCTTCCCTGTCCCAGCCACTCAGTATGGGGCCTTCTCAACCACTCCTCCACAATAGTGAGGGCCTTCAAGTCCCAGCCACTCCTCTACAATAGTATGGGCCTTCCTGTCCCAGCCACTCCTCTACAATAGTATGGGGCCTTCCCTGTCCCAGCCACTCCTCTACAATAGTATGGGGCCTTCCCTGTTCCCCAGCCAGCCACTCCTCAATAGTCCACTCCTCCACAACAGCAGGCCTTCCCTGTCCTAGCCACTCCTCTACAATAGTATGGGGCCTTCCCTGTCCCAGCCACTCCTCTATAATAGTATGGGGCCTTCCCTGTCCTAGCCACTCCTCTACAATAGTATGGGCCTTCCCTGTCCCAGCCACTCCTCCACAATAGTATGGGGCCTTCCCTGTCCCAGCCACTCGTCTACAATAGTATGGGGCCTTCCCTGTCCCAGCCACTCCTCTACAATAGTATGGGGCCTTCCCTGTCCCAGCCACTCCTCTACAATAGTATGGGGCCTTCCATGTCCCAGCCACTCCTCTACAATAGTATGGGGCTTCCCTGTCCTCACCACTCCTCTACAATAGTATGGGGCCTTCCCTGTCCCAGCCACTCCTCTACAATAGTATGGGGCCTTCCCTGTCCCAGCCACTCCTCTACAATAGTATGGGGCCTTCCCTGTCCCAGCCACTCCTCTACAATAGTATGGGGCCTTCCCTGTCCCAGCCACTCCTCTACAATAGTATGGGGCCTTCCCTGTCCCAGCCACTCCTCTACAATAGTATGGGGCCTTCCCTGTCCCAGCCACTCCTCTACAATAGTATGGGGCCTTCCCTGTCCCAGCCACTCCTCTACAATAGTATGGGGCCTTCCCTGTCCCAGCCACTCCTCTACAATAGTATGGGGCCTTCCCTGTCCCAGCCACTCCTCTACAATAGTATGGGGCCTTCCCTGTCCCAGCCACTCCTCCACAATAGTATGGGGCCTTCCCTGTCCCAGCCACTCCTCCACAATAGTATGGGGCCTTCCCTGTCCTCACCACTCCTCTACAATAGTATGGGGCTTCCCTGTCCCAGCCACTCCTCTACAATAGTATGGGGCTTCCCTGTCCCAGCCACTCCTCTACAATAGTATGGGGCCTTCCCTGTCCCAGCCACTCCTCTACAATAGTATGGGGCCTTCCTTGTCCCAGCCACTCCTCTACAATAGTATGGGGCCTTCCCTGTCCTCACCACTCCTCTACAATAGTATGGGCCTTCCTTGTCCCAGCCACTCCACAATAGTAGCAATAGTACTGGGCCTTCCTGTCCTAGCCACTCCCTCTACAATAGTATGGGGCCTTCCTGTCCCAGCCACCACTAGTATGGGGCCTCTAGCCACTCCTCTACAATAGTATGGGCCTTCCCTGTCCCAGCCACTCCTCTACAATAGTATGGGGCCTTCCCTGTCCCAGCTCACTCGCACAATAGTATGGGGCCTTCCCTGTCCCAGCCACTCCTACAATAATAGTATGGGGCCTTCCTGTCCCAGCCACTCCTCTACAATAGTATGGGGCCTTCCCTGTCCCAGCCACTCCTCCACAATAGTATGGGGCTTCTTCCCCTCCTCTACAATAGTCCTCACCCAGCACTCTCTACAATAGTATGGGCCCAGCCACTTCTGTCCCAGCCACTCCCTCTACAATAGTATGGGGCTTCCTGTCCCAGCCACTCCTCCACAATAGTATGGGGCCTTCCCTGTCCCAGCCACTCCTTCTCCACAATAGTATGGGGCCTTCCCTGTCCTGTTCAGCCTTCCCTGTCCCCACTCCTCTACACAGGGGCTTCCCTGTCCCAGCCACTCCTCTACAATAGGGGGCTTCCTGTCCCAGCCACTCCTCCTCTACAATAGCATGGGCCTTCCCCTGTCCCAGCCACCTCTCTTACAATAGTATGGGGCCTTCCTAGCCACTCCTCTACACGTATGGGGCCTTCCCTCTCCTCTATAATAGTATGGGGCCTTCCCTGTCCCAGCCACTCCTCACCACTCCTCACCACTACAATAGTATGGGGCCTTCCTGTCCTAGCCACTCCTCCAATAGTATGGGGCCTTCCTGTCCTCACCACCTTCTACAATAGTATGGGGCCTTCCTGTCCTAGCCACACTCCTCCACAATAGTATGGGGCCTTCCTGTCCCAGCCACCTCCATCTGGGGCCTTCCTGAACCCCAATAGTATGGGGCCTTCCAGCCACCTCTGTCCCAGCCACTCCTCCACTCCTCCAATAGTATGGGGCCTTCCCTGTCCTCACCACCACTCCTCTACAATAGTATGGGGCCTTCCTATCCTCAGCCACTCTACAATAGTATGGGGCCTTTCCCCTGTCCCAGCCACTCTTGCCAATAGTATGGGGCCTTCCCTGTCCTCACCACTCCTCTACAATAGTATGGGCCTCCCTGTCCTAGCCACTCCTCCACAATAGTATGGGGCCTTCTCTTGTCCTCACCACCACTCCTACAATAGTATGGGGCCTTCCCTGTCCTAGCCACTCCTCCACAATAGTATGGGGCCTTCCCTGTCCCAGCTACCTTCACAATAGTATAAATTTTCCCCTGTCCCAGCCAATTCTCCACAATAGTATGGGGCCTTCCTCTAATCTCTACCACCTCTGCTAATAGTGCTCAAGTCTCCTGTCCCAGCCACTCTTCAATAGTATGGGGCTCCTCTCATCCCAGCCACTCTCACAATAGCATGGGGCCTTCCCTGTCCCAGCCACTCCTCCAATAGTATGGGCCTCCCTGTCCACCACTCCTCCACAATAGTATGGGCCTTCCTGTCCTCACCACTCCTCCACAATAGTATGGGGCCTTCCCTGTCCTAGCCACTCCTCTACAATAGTATGGGGGCCTCTTTCCAGCCACTCCCCCACAATAGTATGGGGCCTTTCCTGTCCCAGCCACTCCTCTACAATAGTATGGGGCCTTCCCCTGTCCCGTAGCCACTCCTCTCAATAGTATGGGCCTTCCTCTGTCCCAGCCTACTCCCTCTGCAATAGTATGGGGCCTTCC
>NW_027036431.1:0-14174 GCF_034236695.1 Oncorhynchus nerka | reverse complement strand
GTGTGGTATCACTATGTATCTGTTGTCTGGTGTGGGATCATTATGTTGTCTGGTGTGGGATCATTATGTATCAGTTGTCTGGTGTGGTATCACTATGTATCTGTTGTCTGGTGTGGTATCACTATGTATCTGTTGTCT
This sequence comes from Oncorhynchus nerka, assembly GCF_034236695.1. Taxonomy (NCBI): domain Eukaryota; kingdom Metazoa; phylum Chordata; class Actinopteri; order Salmoniformes; family Salmonidae; genus Oncorhynchus; species Oncorhynchus nerka. The sequence continues at coordinate 14,036 of NW_027036431.1, read as the reverse complement.
GGTGTGGTATCATTATGTTGTCTGGTGTGGTATCACTATGTATCTGTTGTCTGGTGTGGTATCACTATGTATCTGTTGTCTGGTGTGGTATCATTATGTTGTCTGGTGTGGTATCACTATGTATCTATTGTCTGGTGTGGTATCATTATGTTGTCTGGTGTGGTATCACTATGTATCTGTTGTCTGGTGTGGTATCACTATGTTGTCTGGTGTGGTATCATTATGTATCTGTTGTCTGGTGTGGTATCATTATGTATCTATTGTTTGGTGTGGTATCATTATGTTGTCTGGTGTGGTATCACTATGTTGTCTGGTTTGGTATCATTATGTATCTGTTGTCTGGTGTATCATTATATATCTATTGTTTGGTGTGGTATCATTATGTTGTCTGGTGTCTATGTGGTATCACTATGTATCTGTTGTCTGGTGTGGTATCACTATGTTGTCTGGTGTGGTATCATTACCTGTTGTCTGGTGTGGTATCATTATGTATCTGTTGTCTGGTATGGTATCATTATGTTGTCTGGTGGTATCATTATGTTGTTCTTGGTGTGGTATCATTATGTATATGTTGTCTGGTGTGGTATCACTATGTTGTCTGGTGTGGTATCAATATGTTGTCTATGTATCTGTTGTCTGGTGGTATCATTATGTTGTCTGGTGTGTATCATTATGTATCATTATGTTGTCTGGTGTGGTATCATTATCTGTTGTCTGGTGTGTATCATTATGTTGTCTGGTGTGGTATCATTATGTATCTGTTATCTGGTGTGGTATCATTATGTATCTGTTGTCTGGTGTGGGATCATTATGTTGTGTGGTGTGGTATCATTATCAGTTGTCTGGTGTGGTATCACTATGTATCTGTTGTCTGTGTGGTATCACTATGTATCTGTTGTCTGGTGGGATCATTATGTTGTCTGGTGTGGTATCATTATGTATCAGTTGTCTGGTGTGGTATCATTATCTGTTGTCTGGTGGTATCTATGTATCTGTTGTCTGGTGTGGTATCATTATGTTGTCTGGTGTGGTATCACTATGTATCTGTTGTCTGGTGTGGTATCATTATGTATCTGCTGTCTGGTGTGGTATCATTATGTATCTGTTGTCTGGTGGTAGTATCATTATGTTGTCTGGTGTGGTATCATTATGTATCTGTTGTCTGGTGTGGTATCACTATGTATCTGTTGTCTGGTGTGGTATCATTATGTTGTCTGGTGTGGTATCATTATGTATCTGTTGTCTGGTGTGGTATCAATATGTTGTCTGGTGTGGTATCACTATGTATCTGTTGTCTGGTGTGGTATCAATATCAGTTGTCTGGTGTGGTATCACTATGTATCTGTTGTCTGGTGTGGTATCATTATATCTGTTGTCTGGTGTGGTATCACTATGTATCTGTTGTCTGGTGTGGTATCATCATTATGTATCAGTTGTCTATCATTATGTATCTGTTGTGTGGTATCATTATGTTGTCTGTATCTGTTGTCTGGTGTGGTATCATTATGTCTGGAGTATCTGTTGTCTGGTGTGGTATCATTATGTTGTCTGGTGTGGTATCACTATGTATCTGTTGTCTGGTGTGGTATCATTATGTTGTTGGGATCATTATGTTGTGGTGTGGTATCATTATGTATCTGTTGTCTGGTGTGGTATCATGTATCTGTTATCTGTTGTCTGGTGTGGGATCATTATGTTGTCTGGTGTGGTATCATTATGTATCAGTTGTCTGGTGTGGTATCACTATGTATCTGTTGTCTGGTGTGGTATCACTATGTATCTGTTGTCTGGTGTGGTATCATTATGTTGTCTGGTGTGGTATCATTATGTATCTGTTGTCTGGTGTGGTATCATTATGTATCTATTGTTGTCTGGTGTGGTATCACTATGTATCTGTTGTCTGTATCATTATATATCTATTGTTGGTATCATTATGTTGTCTGGGTGTGGTATCATTATCTGTTGTCTGGTGTGGTATCATTATGTATCTGTTGTCTGGTGTGGTATCATTATGTATCTGTTTGTATCATTATGTTGTCTGGTGTGGTATCATTATGTTGTCTGTGTGGTATCATTATGTATATCTGTTGTCTGGTGTGGTATCATTATGTATCTGTTGTCTGGTGTGGTATCATTATGTTGTCTGGTGTGGTATCATTATGTATCTGTTGTCTGGTGTGGTATCATGTATGTTGTCTGGTGTGGTATCATTATGTATCTGTTGTCTGGTGTATCATTATGTTGTCTGGTGTGGTATCATTATGTATCTGTTGTCTACCACATTATGTATCTGTTGTCTGGTGTGGTATCATTATGTATCATTATGTTGTCTGGTGTGGTATCATTATGTATCTGTTGTCTGGTGTGGTATCATTATGTATCTGTTGTCTGGTGTGGTATCATTATGTATCTGTTGTCTGGTGTGGTATCATTATGTTGTCTGGTGTGGTATCACTATGTATCTGTTGTCTGGTGTGGTATCATTATCTGTTGTCTGGTGTGGTATCACTATGTTGTCTGGTGTGGGTATCATTATGTATCTGTTGTCTGGTGTGGTATCATTATGTATCTATTGTCTGGTGTGGTATCATTATGTTGTCTGGTGTGGTATCACTGTTGTCTGGTGTGGTATCATTATGTATCTGTTGTCTGGTGTGGTATCATTATGTATCTATGTTGTCTGGTGTGGTATCATTATGTTGTCTGGTGTCTGGTGTGGTATCATTATGTTGTCTGGTGTGGTATCACTATGTATCTGTTGTCTGGTGTGGTATCATTATGTATCTGTTGTCTGGTGTGGTATCATTATGTATCACTATGTATCTGTTGTCTGGTGTGGTATCATTATTATGTATCTGTTGTCTGGTGTGGTATCATTATCTGTTGTCTGGTGTGGTATCATTATGTATCTGTTGTCTGGTGTGGTATCACTATGTATCTGTTGTCTGGTGTGGTATCATTATGTTGTCTGGTGTGGTATCATTATGTATCTGTTGTCTGGTGTGGTATCATTATGTATCTGTTGTCTGGTGTGGTATCACATTATGTTGTCTGGTGTGGTATCATTATGTTGTCTGGTGTGGTATCTATGTATCTGTTGTCTGGTGTGGTATCATCATTATGTTGTCTGGTGTGGTATCATTATGTATCTGTTGTCTGGTGTGGTATCATTATGTATATGTTGTCTGGTGTGGTATCATTATGTATCTGTTGTCTGGTGTGGTATCATTATGTTGTCTGGTGTGGTATCATTATGTATCTGTTGTCTGGTGTGGTATCATTATGTATCTGTTGTCTGGTGTGGTATCATTATGTTGTCTGGTGTGGTATCATTATGTTATCTGTTGTCTGGTGTGGTATCATGTTGTCTGGTGTCTGGTATTATCTGTTGTCTGTTGTCTGGTGTGGTATCATTATGTATCTGTTGTCTGGTGTGGTATCATTATGTATCTGTTGTCTGGTGTGGGATCATTATGTTGTCTGGTGTGGTATCATTATGTATCAGTTGTCTGGTGTGGTATCATTATGTATCTGTTGTCTGGTGTGGTATCACTATGTATCTGTTGTCTGGTGTGGTATCATTATGTTGTCTGGTGTGGTATCATTATGTATCTGTTGTCTGGTGTGGTATCACTATGTATCTGTTGTCTGGTGTGGTATCATTATGTATCTGTTGTCTGGTGTGGTATCATTATGTTGTATCTGTTGTTGTCTGGTGTGGTATCATTATGTATATGTTGTCTGGTGTGGTATCATTATGTATATGTTGTCTGGTGTGGTATCATGTATGTTGTCTGGTGTGGTATCATTATGTATCTGTTGTCTGGTGTGGTATCATTATGTATCTGTTGTCTGGTGTGGTATCATTATGTGTCTGGTGTGGTATCTGTTGTCTGGTGTGGTATGTCATTATGTATCTGTTGTCTGGTGTGGTATCATTATGTATGTATCATTATGTTGTCTGGTGTGGTATCATTATGTATCTGTTGTCTGGTGTGGATCATTATGTTGTCTGGTGTGGTATCACTATGTATCTGTTGTCTGGTGTGGTATCATGTATATGTTGTCTGGTGTGGTATCACTATGTATCATTATGTTGTCTGGTGTGGTATCATTATGTTGTCTGGTGTGGTATCATTATGTATCTGTTGTCTGGTGTGGTATCATTATGTTGTCTGGTGTGGTATCATTATGTATCTGTTGTCTGGTGTGGTATCATTATGTTGTCTGGTGTGGTATCATTATGTATCTGTTGTCTGGTGTGGTATCATTATGTATCTGTTGTCTGGTGTGGTATCATCTATTGTTTGGTGTGGTATCATTATGTTGTCTGGTGTCTGGTATGGTATCATTATGTTGTCTGGTGTGGTATCACTATGTATCTGTATTGTCTGGTGTGGTATCATGTATCTGTTGTCTGGTGTGGTATCATTATGTATCTGTTGTCTGGTGTGGTATCATTATGTTGTCTGGTGTGGTATCATTATGTATCTGTTGTCTGGTGTGGTATCATTATGTATCTGTTGTCTGGTGTGGTATCATGTATGTATCATTATGTTGTCTGGTGTGGTATCATTATGTATCTGTTGTCTGGTGTGGTATCATCATTATGTTGTCTGGTGTGGTATCATTATGTATCTGTTGTCTGGTGTGGTATCACTATGTATGTATCATTATGTTGTCTGGTGTGGTATCATTATGTATATGTTGTCTGGTGTGGTATCATTATGTATCTCTTGTCTGGTGTGGTATCATTATGTATCTGTTGTCTGGTGTGGTATCATTATGTTGTCTGGTGTGGTATCATTATGTATCTGTTGTCTGGTGTGGTATCATTATGTTGTCTGGTGTGGTATCACTATGTATCTGTTGTCTGGTGTGGTATCATTATGTTGTCTGGTGTGGTATCATTATGTATCTGTTGTCTGGTGTGGTATCACTATGTATCTGTTGTCTGGTGTGGTATCATTATGTATCTGTTGTCTGGTGTGGTATCATGGTATCATTATGTTGTCTGGTGTGGTATCACTATGTTGTCTGGTGTGGTATCATTATGTATCTGTTGTCTGGTGTGGTATCATTATATATCTATTGTTTGGTGTGGTATCATTATGTTGTCTGGTGTCTGGTATGGTATCATTATGTTGTCTGGTGTGGTATCACTATGTATCTGTTGTCTGGTGTGGTATCACTATGTTGTCTGGTGTGGTATCGTTATGTATCTGTTGTCTGGTGTGGTATCATTATGTATCTGTTGTCTGGTATGGTATCATTATGTTGTCTGGTGTGGTATCATTATGTTGTCTGGTGTGGTATCATTATGTATCTGTTGTCTGGTGTGGTATCATTATGTTGTCTGGTGTGGTATCATTATGTATCTGTTGTCTGGTGTGGTATCACTATGTATCTGTTGTCTGGTGTGGTATCATTATGTTGTCTGGTGTGGTATCATTATGTATCTGTTGTCTGGTGTGGTATCATTATGTATCTGTTGTCTGGTGTGGTATCACTATGTATCTGTTGTCTGGTGTGGTATCACTATGTATCTGTTGTCTGGTGTGGTATCACTATGTATCTGTTGTCTGGTGTGGTATCATTATGTATCTGTTGTCTGGTGTGTTATCATTATGTTGTCTGGTGTGGTATCATTATGTATATGTTGTCTGGTGTGGTATCATTATGTATCTCTTGTCTGGTGTGGTATCATTATGTATCTGTTGTCTGGTGTGGTATCATTATGTTGTCTGGTGTGGTATCATTATGTTGTCTGGTGTGGTATCATTATGTATCTGTTGTCTGGTGTGGTATCATTATGTATCTGTTGTCTGGTGTGGTATCATTATGTATATGTTGTCTGGTGTGGTATCATTATGTATATGTTGTCTGGTGTGGTATCATTATGTTGTCTGGTGTGGTATCATTATGTTGTCTGGTGTGGTATCATTATCTGTTGTCTGGTGTGGGTATGTTGTCTGGTGTGGTATCATTATGTATCTGTTGTCTGGTGTGGTATCATTATGTATCTGTTGTCTGGTGTGGTATCATTATGTTGTCTGGTGTGGTATCATTATGTTGTCTGGTGTGGTATCATTATGTTGTCTGGTGTGGTATCATTATGTATCTGTTGTCTGGTGTGGTATCATTATGTATCTGTTGTCTGGTGTGGTATCATTATTATCTGTTGTCTGGTGTGGTATCATTATGGTATCATTATGTTGTCTGGTGTGGTATCATTATGTATCTGTTGTCTGGTGTGGTATCATTATGTATCTGTTGTCTGGTGTGGTATCATTATGTTGTCTGGTGTGGTATCATTATGTATCAGTTGTCTGGTGTGGTATCACTATGTATCTGTTGTCTGGTGTGGTATCATTATGTATCTGTTGTCTGGTGTGGTATCATTATGTATCTGTTGTCTGGTGTGTATCATTTGTCTGGTGTGGTATCATTATCTGTTGTCTGGTGTGGTATATCTGTTGTCTGGTGTGGTATCATTATGTATCTGTTGTCTGGTGTGGTATCATTATGTTGTCTGGTGTGGTATCATTATGTATCTGTTGTCTGGTGTGGTATCATTATGTATCTGTTGTCTGGTGTGGTATCATTATGTATCTGTTGTCTGGTGTGGTATCATTATCTGTTGTCTGGTGTGGTATCATTATGTATCTTGTCTGGTGTGGTATCATTATGTATCTGTTGTCTGGTGTGGTATCAATATGTTGTCTGGTGTGGTATCATTATGTATCTGTTGTCTGGTGTGGTATCATTATGTTGTCTGGTGTGTTGTATCACTGTCTGGTGTGTATCGTATATGTTGTTGTCTGGTGTGGTATCATTATGTTGTCTGGTGTGGTATCATTATGTATCTGTTGTCTGTGGTATCATTATGTTGTCTGGTGTGGTATCATTATGTATCTGTTGTCTGGGTGTGGTATCATTATGTATCTGTTGTCTGGTGTGGTATCATTATGTATCTGTTGTCTGGTGTGGTATCATTATGTATTGTCTGGTGTGGTATCATTATGTTGTCTGGTGTGTATCTGTTGTCTGTGTGGTATCATTATGTTGTCTGGTGTGGTATCATTATCTGTTGTCTGGTGTGGTATCATTATGTTGTCTGGTGTGGTATCATTATGTATCTGTTGTCTGGTGTGGTATCATTATGTATCATTATGTATCTGTTGTCTGGTGTGGTATCATTATGTTGTCTGGTGTGGTATCACTATGTATCTGTTGTCTGGTGTGGTATCATTATGTATCTGTTGTCTGGTGTGGTATCATTATGTATCTGTTGTCTGGTGTGGTATCATTATGTTGTCTGGTGTGGTATCATTATGTATTGTCTGGTGTGGTCTGGTGTGGTATGTATCTGTTGTCTGGTGTGGTATCACTATGTATCTGTTGTCTGGTGTGGTATCATTATGTTGTCTGGTGTGGTATCATTATGTATCAGTTGTCTGGTGTGGTATCATTATCTGTTGTCTGGTGTGGTATCATTATGTATCTGTTGTCTGGTGTGGTATCATTATGTTGTCTGTGTGGTATCTGGTGTGGTATCATTATGTTGTCTGGTGTGGTATCATTATGTATCTGTTGTCTGGTGTGGTATCATTATGTTGTCTGTGTGTATCATGGTATGTATCATTATGTTGTCTGGTGTGGTATCATTATGTATCTGTTGTCTGGTGTGGTATCATTATGTATCTGTTGTCTGGTGTGGTATCATTATGTATCTGTTGTCTGGTGTGGTATCATTATCTGTTGTCTGGTGTGGTATCATTATGTATCTGTTGTCTGGTGTGGTATCATTATGTATATGTTGTCTGGTGTGGTATCATGTATATGTTGTCTGGTGTGGTATCATTATGTTGTCTGGTGTGGTATCATTATGTATTGTCTGGTGTGTATCATTATGTATCTGCTGTCTGGTGGTATCATGTATCTGTTGTCTGGTGTGGTATCATTATGTATCTGTTGTCTGGTGTGGTATCATTATGTTGTCTGGTGTGTATCATTATGTATCATTATGTATCTGTTGTCTGGTGTGGTATCATTATGTATCTGTTGTCTGGTGTGGTATCATTATGTATCTGTTGTCTGGTGTGGTATCATTATGTATCTGTTGTCTGGTGTGGTATCATTATATTATGTATCTGTTGTCTGGTGTGGTATCATTATGTATCTGTTGTCTGGTGTGGTATCATTATGTATCTGTTGTCTGGTGTGGTATCATTATGTATCTTTGTCTGGTGTGGTATCATTATGTTGTCTGGTGTGGTATCATTATGTATCTGTTGTCTGGTGTGGTATCATTATGTATCTGTTGTCTGGTGTGGTATCATTATGTTGTCTGTTGTCTGGTGTGGTATCATTATGTTGTCTGGTATCATTATGTTGTCTGGTGTGGTATCATTATGTTGTCTGGTGTGTATCACTATTGTCTGGTGTGGTATCATTATGTATCTGTTGTCTGGTGTGGTATCATTATGTATCTGTTGTCTGGTGTGGTATCATTATGTATCATTATGTTGTCTGGTGTGGTATCATTATGTATCTGTTGTCTGGTGTGGTATCATTATGTTGTCTGGTGTGGTATCATTATGTATCTGTCTGGTGTGGTATCATTATGTATCTGTTGTCTGGTGTGGTATCATTATGTTGTCTGGTGTGGTATCATTATGTATCATTATGTTGTCTGGTGTGGTATCATTATGTATCTGTTGTCTGGTGTGGTATCATTATGTATCTGTTGTCTGGTGTGGTATCATTATGTTGTCTGGTGTGGTATCATTATGTATCTGTTGTCTGGTGTTGTATCACTATGTTGTCTGGTGTGGTATCGTTATGTACCTGTTGTCTGGTGTGGTATCATTATGTATCTGTTGTCTGGTGTGGTATCATTATGTTGTCTGATGTGGTATCATTATGTATCTGTTGTCTGGTGTGGTATCATTATGTATCTGTTGTCTGGTGTGGTATCACTATGTATCTGGTGTGGTATCATTATGTTGTCTGGTGTGGTATCATTATGTTGTCTGGTGTGGTATCATTATGTATCTGTTGTCTGGTGTGGTATCATTATGTATCTGTTGTCTGGTGTGGTATCATTATGTATCTGTTGTCTGGTGTGGTATCATTATGTTGTCTGGTGTGGTATCATTATGTATCTGTTGTCTGGTGTCATTATGTATCTGTTGTCTGGTGTGGTATCATTATCATTATGTATCTGTTGTCTGGTGTGTATCATTATGTATATCATTATGTATCTGTTGTCTGGTGTGGTATCATTATGTTGTCTGGTGTGGTATCATTATGTATCTGTTGTCTGGTGTGGTATCATTATGTTGTCTGGTGTGGTATCATTATGTATCTGTTGTCTGGTGTGGTATCATTATGTATGTTGTCTGGTGTGGTATCATTATGTATCTGTTGTCTGGTGTGGTATCATTATGTATCTGTTGTCTGGTGTGGTATCATTATGTTGTCTGGTGTGGTATCATTATGTATCTGTGTCTGTATCATTATGTTGTCTGGTGTGGTATCATTATGTATGTTGTCTGGTGTGGTATCACTATGTATCTGTTGTCTGGTGTGGTATCACTATGTATCTGTTGTCTGGTGTGGTATCATTATGTATCATGTTGTCTGGTGTGGTATCACTATGTATCTGTTGTCTGGTGTGGTATCATTATGTATCTGTTGTCTGGTGTGGTATCATTATGTTGTCTGGTATCATTATGTGGTATCACTATGTATCTGTTGTCTGGTGTGGTATCATTATGTTGTCTGGTGTGGTATCATTATGTATCTGTTGTCTGGTGTGGTATCATTATGTATCTGTTGTCTGGTGTGGTATCTATCTGTTGTCTGGTGTGGTATCATTATGTATCTGTTGTCTGGTGTGGTATCATTATGTTGTCTGGTGTGGTATCATTATGTATCTGTTGTCTGGTGTGGTATCATTATGTATCTGTTGTCTGGTGTGGTATCATTATGTATCTGTTGTCTGGTGTGGTATCATTATGTTGTCTGGTGTGGTATCATTATGTATGTTGTCTGGTATCATTATGTTGTCTGGTGTGGTATCACTATGTATCTGTTGTCTGGTGTGGTATCACTATGTTGTCTGGTGTGGTATCATTATGTATAGTTGTCTGGTGGTATCATTATGTATCTGTTGTCTGGTGTGGTATCATTATTATCTGTTGTCTGGTGTGGTATCATTATGTTGTCTGGTGTGGTATCATTATGTTGTCTGGTGTGTATCATTATGTATCTGTTGTCTGGTGTGGTATCATTATGTTGTCTGGTGTGGTATCATTATGTATCATTATGTATCTGTTGTGTCTGGTGTGGTATCACTATGTATCTGTTGTCTGGTGTGGTATCATTATGTTGTCTGGTGTGGTATCATTATGTATCTGTTGTCTGGTGTGGTATCATTATGTATCTGTTGTCTGGTGTGGTATCATTATGTTGTCTGTGTGGTATCATTATGTTGTCTGGTGTGGTATCATTATGTATCTGTTGTCTGGTGTGGTATCATTATATATCTGTTTTGGTGTGGTATCATGTATCTGTTGTCTGGTGTGGTATCATTATGTATATATGTTGTCTGGTGTGGTATCATTATGTATCATTTGTCTGGTGTGGTATCATTATGTTGTCTGGTGTGGTATCATTATGTTGTCTGGTGTGGTATCATTATGTATCTGTTGTCTGGTGTGGTATCATTATGTTGTCTGGTGTGGTATCATTATGTATCTGTTGTCTGGTGTGGTATCATTATCTGTTGTCTGGTGTGGTATTATGTTGTCTGGTGTGGTATCATTATGTATGTTGTCTGGTGTGGTATCATTATGTATCTGTTGTCTGGTGTGGTATCACTATGTATGTATCTGTTGTCTGGTGTGGTATCACTATTATGTTGTCTGGTGTGGTATCATTATGTATCTGTTGTCTGGTGTGGTATCATTATGTATCTGTTGTCTGGTGTGGTATCATTATGTTGTCTGGTGTGGTATCATGTATCATTATGTTGTCTGGTGTGGTATCATTATGTATCTGTTGTCTGGTGTGGTATCATTATGTTGTCTGGTGTGGTATCATTATGTATCTGTTGTCTGGTGTGGTATCATTATGTGGTATCATTATGTATCTGTTGTCTGGTGTGGTATCATCACTATGTATCTGTTGTCTGGTGTGGTATCATTATGTTGTCTGGTGTGGTATCATGTATGTTATCTGTTGTCTGCGTGGTATCATTATGTTGTCTGGTGTGGTATCATTATCTGTTGTCTGGTTGTCATTATGTATCTATTGTTTGGTGTGGTATCATTATGTATCTGTTGTCTGGTGTGGTATCATTATGTTGTCTGGTGTGGTTTATGTATCTGTTGTCTGGTGTGGTATCATTATGTTGTCTGGTGTGGTATCATTATGTATCTGTTGTCTGGTGTGGTATCATTATGTATCTGTTGTCTGGTGTGGTATCATTATGGTATCATTATGTTGTCTGGTGTGGTATCATTATGTTGTCTGGTGTGGTATCATTATGTTGTCTGTGGTATCATTATGTATGTTGTCTGTGTGGTATCACTATGTATCTGTTATCTGGTGTGGTATCATTATGGTATGTTGTCTGGTGTGGTATCATTATGTATCTGTTGTCCATATATCTGTTGTCTGGTGTGGTATCATGTATGTTGTCTGGTGTGGTATCACTATGTATCTGTTGTCTGGTGTGGTATCATCATTATGTATCATTATGTATCTGTTGTCTGGTGTGGTATCATTATGTATCTCTTGTCTGGTGTGGCATCATTATGTATCTGTTGTCTTGTATCATTATGTTGTCTGGTGTGGTATCATTATGTTGTCTGGTGTGGTATCATTATGTTGTCTGGTGTGGTATCATTATGTATCTGTTGGGTTCTGGTGTGGTATCATTATGTATCTGTTGTCTGGTGGTATCATTATGCATCTGTTATCTGGTGGTATCATTATGTATCTGTTGTCTGGTGTGGTATCATTATGTATGTGTTGTCTGGTGTGGTATCATTATGTTATCTGGTGTGGTATCATTATGTTGTCTGGTGTGGTATCATTATGTTGTCTTTATCATTATGTATCTGCTGTCTGGTGTGGTATCATTATGTTGTCTGGTGTGGTATCATTATGGTATCACTGTATCTATTGTCTGGTGTGGTATCATTATGTATCTGTTGTCTGGTTGTTATCTGGTGTGTATCATTATGTTGTCTGGTGTGGTATCATTATGTTGTCTGGTGTGGGTATCATTATGTTGTCTGGTGTGGTATCATTATGTATATCTGGTTGTCTGGTGTGGTATCATTATGTATCTGTTGTCTGGTGTGGTATCATTATGTATCTGTTGGTTGGTGTGGTATCATTATGTATGTGTTGTCTGGTGTGGTATCATTATGTATATGTTGTCTGGTGTGGTATCATTATGTTGTCTGGTGTGGTATCATTATGTATCTGTTGTCTGGTGTGGGTATCATCAATATGTTGTCTGGTGTGGTATCATTACTATGGTATCTGTTGTCTGGTGTGGTATCATTATGTATCTGCTGTCTGGTGTGGTATCATTATGTATCTGTTATCTGGTGTGGTATCATTATGGTATCATTATGTTGTCTGGTGTGGTATCATTATGTATCTGTTGTCTGGTGTGGTATCATTATGTATCTGTTGTCTGGTGTGGTATCATTATGTATCTGTTGTCTGGTGGTATCATTATGTTGTCTGGTGTGGTATCATTATGTATCTGTTGTCTGGTGTGGTATCATTATGTTGTCTGGTGTGGTATCATTATGTTGTCTGGTGTGGTATCATTATGTATCTGCTGTCTGGTGTGGTATCATTATGTTGTCTGGTGTGGTATCATTATGTATCTGTTGTCTGGTGTGGTATCATTATGTTGTCTGGTGTGGTATCACTATGTATCTGTTATCTGGTGTGGTATCATTATGTTGTCTGGTGTGGTATCACTATGTATCTGTTATCTGGTGTGGTATCATTATGTTGTCTGGTGTGGTATCACTATGTATCTGTTATCTGGTGTGGTATCATTATGTTGTCTGGTGTGGTATCATTATGTATCTATTGTCTGGTGTGGTATCATTATGTATATGTTGTCTGGTGTGGTATCATTATGTATCTGTTGTCTGGTGTGGTATCATTATGTATCTGTTGTCTGGTGTGGTATCATTATGTATCAGTTGTCTGGTGTGATATCACTATGTATCTGTTGTCTGGTGTGGGATCATTATGTTGTCTGGTGTGATATCATTATGTATCAGTTGTCTGGTGTGGTATCACTATGTATCTGTTGTCTGGTGTGGTATCACTATGTATCTGTTGTCTGGTGTGGTATCATTATGTTGTCTGGTGGTGGTATCATTGTCTGGTCTGGTATCTGTTGTCTGGTGTGGTATCATTATGTATCTGTTGTCTGGTGTGGTATCACTATGTTGTCTGGTGTGGTATCACTATGTATCTGTTGTCTGGTGTGGTATCACTATGTTGTCTGGTGTGGTATCATTATGTATCTGTTGTCTGGTGTGGTATCATTATGTATCTATTGTTTGGTGTGGTATCATTATGTTATCTGTTGTCTGTTGTCGGTGTGGTATCATTATGTATCTGTTGTCTGGTGTGGTATCATTATGTATCTATTGTTTGGTGTGGTATCATTATGTTGTCTGTGTCTGGTATGGTATCATTATGTTGTTTGGTGTGGTATCACTATGTATGTTGTCTGGTGTGGTACCAATTATGTTGTCTGGTGTGGTATCGTTATGTATCTGTTGTCTGGTGTGGTATCATTATGTATCTGTTGTCTGGTATGGTATCATTATGTTGTCTGGTGTGGTATCATTATGCGTATCTGTTGTCTGGTGTGGTATCATTATGTTGTCTGGTGTCTGGTATGGTATCATTATGTTGTCTGGTGTGGTATCACTATGTATCTGTTGTCTGGTGTGGTATCATTATGTTGTCTGTGTGGTATC
>NW_027036430.1:0-14172 GCF_034236695.1 Oncorhynchus nerka | reverse complement strand
TAGTGTTGATGTGACTACAACTAACTAGTTTATATATAGGAGGACTGCACCCCCCTGTCCACATCGATGGGACAGTAGTGGAGAGGGCATAGTAAGTTTTAAGTTCCTTGGCGTACCGTCACGGACAAACTGAATTGGTCCACCCACACAGACAGCATCGTGAAGAAGGCGCAGCAGCGCCTCTTCAACCTCATGAGGCTGAAGATATTCGACTTGCCAAAGCACTCACAAACTTCACCGCCTGGTACGGCAGCTGCTCTGCCCACAGCCGTGGCTCTCCAGAGGGTAGTGAGGTCTGCACAACGAATCACGGGGGCAAGCTACCTGCCCTTTATCAAAGAATTGCTATTTCTTATGCAGGAGACCAACCTACTGCTAAATACATAATATTGCATTGTTATAACTGAGACAACACATAGCAACGTTTTTCAGCAGTAAAGCCTGTGGGGTCCCCTACAGGATAGCTCCATTACACTAACTGCCAAAACCAGCGCACACATAATCTCCTCCTAGTGAACATTGTGTGACCAAGAACAGACAGGCCGAAGAGGATTCTACGATGACGGACAGACAACTGAGCCAATGGCGGAAGACTACAGACTACACCCAGCCTGAACCAATCCAGTCAATCTACTAGAATCCTTCTTCCTGTTCCACATATAAGGGTTGTCCTGACTGTTACGCTCTCTTTGCCTGCTATTCCATCGAACTATGGAGCCGTGATGCAGCTGTACTAGATATCTTCACTCCTGAAATAAACTGGCGCTTGTCGTACATTTACCACTTTGTCTGAATCGATCCTTGACCGGCTCACCCCATCTAAATATCTAATTACTAACAGAACTTGGTACGCAGAGGATAGTTAACTAACGGTCCAGTCGAAGTGAGCAGATTGGGTATGACAGAGGGTGAAGCTCGTGGAAAGGGCGATTCCAAGGAGAATGACGAGGTGATGATTTTCAGTGGGTGGACAGCAATTCTGCTCAACTCGGGAAACTGATCTAAGGTGCACCATAAATGCTTGGTAAGCAAAACCTGTTAAAATCAAACTTTGCATATTGTCGTATAGTCTGTCTGAATTTCGATCAGTATTTCCGGTAAAAGTGAACTCTTGTGTAAATTTATATAATTTGCTGACGAGTCGAAAAGAACAGTGTAGTGAAGATATGTAGAAACAAGCCGGGCGGCGGCGGTGTGATATAAATCATTGATGAGATATCAGTGAGGGGATAGTTAATTACTATTCATTAAATCTGGCACTGAGGGGATAAATTGTAATTTTGTCCCGTGACCGGTCAGCACAGTCTGATAGCTTTCAATTGATGAGAGTCACTAAGGCCTAGATAGTTCCGATAGAAAATTGGACATATATAAATTTAGTTCGATGGGGTCGGTCATGTGTAATAATTCTGATAGGGGTTATCGATAGGGGTCGGGAATAGAGATCAGTCCGAAACCTAACGCCGAGGGGAGAAATTGTAATTTTTGTCCCGTGAACCGGTCGAGGCTAGTCTGAAATTCACTGATAGGAGTCGGGAATAGAATCAGACAGGGGATAGTTAACTACTATTCATTAAACCTAACGCCGAGGAGAAATTGTAATTTTCTCCCGTGAACCGGTCGGCGAGATTGATAGAGATTCATCGATAGGGTGGCTTTCAGGGTCAGAGATAACGTGTATTAATTCTGATAGGGGTTAATTCGATAGGGATCAGTAGGGGATAGAATTGGATTCTAGAGTTGAATTTTTATCCAGTAAATCCACTTAGTGCGGTCTGATAGGGAGTCGATTAATAGAGGTCAGAATATAACCTGTATTTGTATGTTTTGTCTTGTTTGTCTATTTGTAACTGTTTATATGAAAATGCAATGTGGTTGTAATTGTTTCCATTAAGATTGATGGTGGTTAGATAGAGGGAGAGAGATAGAATTATAATAAGGGGCTATTGGATAAATCCAAACTTTTTATATTGTATGTACAAATGACTTCTGTGTTAAATGTATAATCAGGAGCGAAATGACTGATGTATAATCAGAAATAATATCTGAATATAATATTTGAATGTTGAGACTAATTAGTCGAATAGATCCCTTGGTTGTACGCTCCACAAATGCTATACCGACCCATGCGTTTTTCTCCGAACTAAAACATACAAGGAGAAGCTCAGAGATAAAACAAAGCACGTGCAGCAGTGTCTCTTCGAGTACATCGTGGGTATTAATCAACGTCGGAAGAAATATGCTAACTATATTCAGATAGAAGGAGAGAATTCCGATTAAAACTACGATTAAATTCCGATTGAATTAAATATAATTACGATTAAAGCAAATTCACAATGGCGACCCCCAATACTCCAAAGCTGAGGTTTAATGAGTTCCTAGAACAAAAAATAGAATATAGATCAGGGGGAAAGGAACAATGGAAGCACATGAAGAAAGTTTGGGAGGGATTAACCTGTTAAGACTCTAGGGGCAGTATTTCATTTTTGGATAAAAAGACGTGCCCGTTTTAAGCGCAATATTTTGTCACGAAAAGATGCTCGAATATGCTTGGAATTGATAGTTTTGGAAAAAATGCTTCGGGCAAAACCAAGATGTATGACCGACCAGGAAATGCACAGGATATCTGAGGCTACGTTTTCCATGATCGCCTTATATGGCTGTGAATGCGACAGGAATGAACGGACTCTTTCTCTTGTTTCCCCCAAGGTCTCTGCAGCATTGTGACATATTTGTAGGCATATCATTGGAAGATTGACCATAAGAGACTACAATTGCCAAGTGTCCCTCTTGGTGTCTGCGTGGCATTCGGTGCGCAAAAATCAAGTCCCATTATTTTTCCATTCAAATCTCAGAACAAACCAGGCTACAAGGACGGTGCTTTCAATGGAGAGAAATATGACAAACCACCTTCAGGATTGATTCAAACAACGTTTTCCATGTTTCAGTCGATATTATGGAGTTAATTCGGAAAAAAGTTCGACATGTAGGTGACTGAATTTTCGGTTAGTTTCGGTAGCCAAATGCATAGTAACAAAAGGGAATGATGTGTCCTACACACAAGAATCTTTCAGGAAAAACTGGACATCTGCTATGTAACTGAGAGTCTCCTCATTGAAACATCTGAAGTTCTTCAAAGGTAAATTATTTAATTTGATTCCTTGGCTGGTTTTTGTGAATATGTTGCGTGCTAACTGCTAATGCTAATGCTAAGCTAGCTATCACCACTCTTACACAAATTAGTGATTTTCTCTGGTTCTAAAGCATATTTTGAAAATCTGAGATGACAGGATTGTTAAGAAAAGGATAAGCTTGAGAACAGGCATATTTATTTCATTTCATTTGCGATTTTTAGAAATCGCTAACGTTGCGTTATGGTAATGAGCTTGAGGCTGTAGGTACGCTACCGCATACGGGTTTGGGTGGACTATGAGGTTAAAGTCACTAGTATTGGTATAAGATATAAACTGAACGTTTTAAATAGTTTGTTTGGTTCAAATTGAAAGATTAATTCATTCAACTCAATATAAGAACGGAGATTTTGATGCAAGGCGATGTCTGTTCACTAAATGATTTGTTGGGAATAATACATTGGGAAAAGAGTCGTAATTAAAATGCTAATTCAAAGACGAGACAGTAACTTAAATCAAATTAATTCTGAATAATAACGGGGGAACAATTACGATAGATTTGTGTCCATCGAAATGTTTTTATAAAATTAGCGAATTGAGAGATGTTGATTGATGTTGTAAACTCTAATTCAGGATTCAACAGATGTGATAAATTAGGTTTGGTTTATCGAACCCGAAATACTGTTGTTGCAGACAGCCAACCATTATTTACAATGAGTTGAAAATCGTTGCGGTGGAGTCAAGATTGAGCGCTTGTTGATGACATCACTCGCGAGGTTTCCGTCGCACGGAAATGATGTCTTGACTGGGGGTGACAGAGAAATGGTTAGTGTCCTTTAGAAGGAAATGCGGGCATTAATGTTGAGTCACTTTTCAGAAGTTGATAAACATTTGAAATACATTTTTAAAAAGGAGTATGTAAATCGTCAGGAAAGATGCTAAAAACTAGCAGCTGATTCGCTGGGTGGGTATCATTGATTTGTGGCGTTTATTTGGACTGTAATTAGGCCATGAGAAAGAGATTGAATGTCTGAATCATAAAACATCGTGATAATGATTCTGATGGTTATTGATTCTTGGTTTGATCGTTTAAATAACACCAGTGAATTTGAGCACTGTTTCCATTATGTGGAACGGTGTCAGGGTATTAATGGTGAAAAGCAACCTCTATGGTAAAACATAATTGTACATGTTTCGGTAAACTAGCGAGGTTGAATTTGGTTATTTGAACATTTCCCTTGATACGTAGACATACGTAACAGGGGCAAGTTGTTTTTCCTTGAGGAACACGCAGATGGTGTTTTGTCAATCACCACCTTCCGGAGACACCTGAAACCCCACCTCTTTAAGGAATACCTAGGATAGGATAAAGTAATTCCTCTCACCCCCCCCTTAAAAGATTTAGATGCACTACTGTTCCACTGGATGTCATAAGGTGAATGCACCAATTTGTAAGTCGCTCTGGATAAGAGCGTCTGCTAAATGACTTAAATGTTTTATTGAGATGTAAATGTGAGTTGAAGGAGCCAAGGGAAAATACGTTATTTTTATTAAATATCTGGGATTATAATCTTGGGGAGAATGAGGCCATAAACGACCAAATTGGAAAGGCCTGGAAGTTTTGATTAATCATTAAGGTTTGCAAATATATACACATAAAACATTTGTTAGGACTATTTGTTTTGGTGAAAAGGTATTTTAAAGAGGCACGCTCAAATATGGAACTTTATGAGTTTTTGTTTTATGAGTTTTAAATTACACAAGTGAATTTGGATTTTAAGGATAAAGGGTTCTTTAATATGTCTAGTGTAGTATAGAACTTGACTATAAATGGGTGGGTTGACTCATGGACCTTATCATGACTGTCTTCTAAGGTCTGATCAGCCTTGGGGGAGAGTCATTGTTATAATGAATGTAGTCATATTGAGTTACTAGTTTTAAGGTAAATTCATTATAAAGGAGTTTAGGTTAGGAGGCTAGGATAGGAGATATATTAAGCCAATAGGGCAGGGAATTACATAGAAAAATAAGTTTCAGTTCTTAAGGGTGATAAATTACTGTAGATAAGGAATTCTGCACTTTGTAACATATATTAAATTCATGTTATTGTCAGATAGAATACTGAGGGTCCCTGAAGGAAGGATTTTGATATGATAAGCATTTGTTTTGATTTTTTTTGTTGACTATTACGAGTTTTTTTTAAATAGTATTAAATTCAACAGGTATATAGGACATCTGTGATGATTTAGGATTATATTGAGGTTGATTAAGGAAATGTACGGACTTTAGAGATTGACACTCATAGATATGATTTTAGATAAAGTCAAACAGATAGAAGCTTAGTGGTATTGACAGATATGAGAGTACAGGTTTAAATTGGTAAATATATATTGTTGCTTCTACCCTCTACTTTTTTGAACATTCTGTTAAAAATCGCGCAACATTTCAGCGCCCTGCTACTCATGCCAGGAATATAGTATATGCATTTGCTTAGTCTGTGTGGATAGAAAACACTCAGACGTTTATAAAACTGGTTAAATCACTGCTGTGGCTTTACCAGAACGGCATTTACATCGAAAAGCACAGGAAAAACTGATCACTGAAAATGGGAAAATATATCCATGCGCTACTTGAACCCATTGATAAAGGTGAACCACAATTAATTGACTGAGGTTGCAGTACCTACAGCTTCCACACGGTGTCTGAGGTCTTGTCATTTCCCTTGAGTTTTCTTGGTCAAACACATACAGGGCACCGTATTTCTTCAGGTCTAGGACCGGATATTTTCGTTGAGTTTCTAGCCGGACATTTTTCCAGACGGACAGCTAATGATCTTTACATCGCCTCCTGATGAATATTATCGCTTATTAACGTTTACTAATACGTAAAGTTGCATTACAAACGTATTTCGAAGTGTTTTGTGAAAGTTTATCGTTGAATTTTTGAATTTTAAAAAATGACGTTACGTTTTGAAAACGCTGTTTCTTTCGTTTATCACACAGTCTACATATAACGATATCTTGGCTTTATATGGACCGATTTAATCGAAATAAAGACCCAATAGTGTTTATGGTACATCTAGGAGTGCCAACAAAGAAGATGGTGAAAGGTAATGACTGTTTTCTATTTTTATTGTGCGGTTTATTATGCTTGCGAAATGCTAATTATTTTGTTTACGTCCCCTGCGTTGCTTTTGTGTTGTAGTGTATTGGTGCATGCTATCAGATAATAGCTTCTCATGCTTTCGCCGAAAAGCATTTTAAAAATCTGACTTGTTGCCTGGATTCACAACGAGTGTAGCTTTAATTCGATACCCTGCATGTGTATTTTAATGAACGTTTGAGTTTTAACTAATACTATTAGTATTTAGCGTGGCGCATTGCATTCCAGAGCTCTAGTTGGGACGCAAGCATCTCAGGTGAAGCAAGAGGTTAAGAAAATATATAAGTAGCGCAGATAGTTCTTAAGTAGATAAGAAACTTGACAGGGAATTGGTACTGGATTGGCATGCAAGGGAGAATTGGACATGTGGAAAACTAAAAGGGGCTCCTTCATGATGATGTCAGACATAAGGATAATATACTAATCTTACCTAAGTCATTATTTAGAGTAGGTAAGGTTGATACCTGGGCAGAGTCAGGTATCAAAAGGGGGATGGGTAAATTGTGTCTAGGATAGGATGGGGCCTATTGGATAAGAGACTAATAATTTAAAAAATGTAAGCTAACAATTGGGCATAGAAGTTAAAGATATAATCAGATAAAACATATGAGAAATTGTTTGTTAACCAAGCCTGTATGTCCAGGTTTATGCATTACAGGTGAACTACAGGTGAAGTCACTCAATCCAGTCCCAGAGGCTTGGGGACCATAGAAGACCCCTGGTGACAGCTAGCTGAAAGAGCTACCCCAGATTCATATCGCACTCGGAAAGGGTAGACACTTTTTCACTGTTGAACTATAAACAGAGTTCGGAGAAGAACTGGAATTAACAGAATTCCGGGGGCCAACTCTCGAATGAAGTAACCCTACCTGTCCTATCACCCCTGTTTTTGTTCATAGAAGTGAAGATGTGTCTGGCTCTGGCTAAGTGATGTGTATTTTGTTCCAAAATAAGCATAAGAGATCCCTAGATCTGGGTAGAGATTACATGATAACCGACTTCGGACAGTTCTAGGATTGGAGAAGAGGGTATCCTTATAGCATGGGGGATCCCACAAGGGTGGATAGGTTTTCCATGATATGGGGAAACCTGGGAGCAATGTTGAACTTTGTAAAGGTGATGAAATCCTACTAACCATAAAAAATATTAAGCTCTCTGATGCAGGCACTCACACCCTCGGACTACAAAGGACGAGGACAGACATGATGGGTGTGTTTTCTATTAAGGTACTGCCAAGACCAGAGGTAACCGGACACACTCCTCTACCACCACTGTGTTAAAAATACCATTCAGGTAATTAATGTTAGAGACTATTCGGCTATTGATCAATTAGAATCTGAGACTGGTTTTGATAGTAGGGACAATTTGTGGCTGTCTTATATGAGGTACACAGCTAAAACCCTGAGAAGAAAGGACTGCATTATTTGTAGTTATGCTAGACCTGTTCTGGCTACACACCCATTTACTGTAGGAGAAGGAGAGGGGTGGTTGTGTATTCTGAGAAGTTTTACCAGGTTAAGCCCAATTCAACCCTCTGTTCCTCTTTGAGCCTTGTGTTTCCTGCAGTACCTCCTCATCGGGCCTCTTGGGGTGTTGAGGCATATGGGGGCAATTACGAGTGCATCACAGGTACAGGTAATGGCATTGATTATGGGAGATTGCCTGAAGCTGATTGCAGGAGTAACATAACCATTAATTCCACTTGGCCAGTTACAGGCCTAAACCAAACTAGTGGTCTGGTTGATGTATGGTGGATGTGTGGAGCCAAAAGAGTGCTGAGACCCATTCTTAGAGGAGAATGGCAAGGTACGTGTGGTCTGACCAGTTTGATAATTCCACTGACCATTGTTGATGTTGCTGCTGAACAGCTGTTGGGTTCTGTATCCAGGGGACCTGAAGACATTCCATTCCATGGGAGACATAGATGTAGTGCTCCATGGACAGAGGATGTAGTTGACATACACACTAACCTGTTGGGAGTGCCAGTGGGGATTCCTCATGAGTTTCAGGCCTTGGGTAGGAATGATGGACTCTGGCACTTACTACCTACTATAGGTCCAGCCATGGTGGATGCTAGACAGACTGCATGGATTAATTATATCTACTATAATCAACTGCGTTTTGTGAATTACTCCCGTGATGCACTCACTAGTATGTCTGAACAGCTTGAGGCCACATTTGGGGTTTCCAGACAGAATAGATTTGCCTTGGATATGCTTCTTGCCAGTCAGGGGGACATCTGCAAGATGTTCGGTGAACAATGTTGCACGTATATTCCTAATAATACCACCCTATATCTAAGGCGGGCTTGATGCACTGTCTGCTAAGATGAGGTCCACGGGGGGGGGGGGGTGGAGGAGTCTGTTCTCTTGGCCTGGTTTGGTAAGTACACTGGTATGATGGTTACTGGATTTCTGACCCTAATTCTTGTATTATTTGTTATTGATGTGATGTGCTGCTTGCATCATACCGTGTTTTGAGAAGTCTGTTACAGATGTGGTGAAGGCTTCAGGCATGCTGTCTTTGCTTGATGCTCCAGTAGGAGATGCCGATACGGACGCATGCTTTCAGGGGAGGATGGGACTGACTGAGGATGACACATGGTTTGGAGTCCCTGGGTGGCAAGGAGCCCACCTGGTACAGGATCGGAGTAGCTGAGAGGACCAGATGGTTTCTAATAATTCTTTACTCTGTTTTCCATGACCAAAGTTTTATCCTACATCTTACATGTCAATAACAATAAAGTTTTATCCTGTTTTTGATAAGTGACACCCTTGTGGGTGACAAAAGGGGGAAACAAGAGCATACAACAAAGGCATATATAACTTGTTATTAGTAATAAACTTTTTATTATTTTCATGAAATGCTATGACTGCTGAAATAAAGGATAATGAGTGACACCCTAGCGGGTGTCAAAAGGGGGACCTAAATTTCACACTATTTTCTTTTGTTCTGTTTTTGAATGAGCTGTTCTCTTTTGACATGAGGGTAGTCTAAACTTTGTAACTGTTATATGATTCATTGCTGAGTTTTTGTTCACACCCTTGGGGTTATTTTACATTATAGCCATTACCATATATATGATTGAATATTATCTGCTGTTGCCTTGTGTGGATGTATGTATGTGTTATGCTACCTAGCTGATTTGAAACATTGTTAAAAGTATCAGGGCCATGGAACTTTCTCATGCTGGAAAAATACAGAAGGGAGGGCACATTCAGAGCGTGGGGTTGCGAGAACAAGCGGTCTTTTTTGGTAGATAACAGGAGCCAGGTGCGAGATAACGGTATGGAGCATGAGACCCATCTTTCAGTTTTTGCAGCCATTTTAGGAGGGGGATCCAGTTGCTTTTATAGATTAAGCTTCTCCATTGTATGTCGTGTCCCATCTGGGATGGGAAGAGGGGGAAATTATTTTTCTTTGTGGGCCATTTCCGGATAGACATACCTAGTATAGGATATTTTTCCTTTTTGGATTATGTTTTCGTTTTTGCTTGGAGTAATGTATCTGGACTATATCACATCTCTTAGGAGATGTGAAGAGAGGGAATCACAACTTTTTCCTGCTGGAAAATGTTGGCTTATGTGGACAATCATTTTACTTTTATTTTGAGCTGTTCTCCGCTCTGTTAAATGAGGGTTGTAAGTTCCTAGGTGGCTGGTAGCCAACTTAGTACATAGTGGGATTGAATGGAGAACATGATGGTAAAACATATATATCTATTTCTGCTTAATACCGTGCCTTATTTCATAGTCCCTTTGGGAGAAGTTTCTCTTTGTGTCTGGATCTAGTTAGGTTGTTTTGTAAAGAATTGGGTTTTGTAAAGAATTGCTATTTCTTATGCAGGAGACCAAACTACTGCTAAATACATGGCTATTGCATTGTTATAACTGAGACAACACATAGCAACGTATTTTCACAGTAAAGCCTGTGGGGTCCCCTACAGGATAGCTCCCGCATTACACTAACTGCCAAAACCAGCGCACACACATAATCTCCTCTAGTCGAACATTGTGTGACCAAGAACAGACAGGCCCAAGAGGATTCTACGATGACGGACAGACAACTGAGCCAATGGCGGAAGACTACAGACTACACCCAGCCTGAACCAATCCAAAGATCCGATCTACTAGAATCAACCTACTTCCTGTTCCACATATAAGGGTTGTCCTGACTGTTAACGCTCTCTTTGCCTGCTGTTCCATACGAACTAACGGAGGAGCCGTAATTACGCTGTACTAGATATCTTCACTCTGATATAAACTGGCGCTTGTCATTACAATTTACCACTTTGTCTGAATCGATCCTTGACCGGCTCACCCATCTACATATCTAATTACTAACACCCTCCAGGACAGCTACACCACCCGATGTCACAGGAAGGCCATAAAGATCATCAAGGACAACAACCATCCGAGCCACTGCCTGTTCACCCCACTATCATCCAGAAGGCGAGGTCAGTACAGGTGCATCAAAGCAGGGACCGAGAGACTGAAAAACAGCTTCTATCTCAAGGCCACCAGACTGTTAAACAGCCACCTCTAACATTGAGTGGCTGCTGCCAACACACTGACTTAACTCCAGCCACTTTAATAATGGGAATTGATGGAAATTGATGGAAAATATATCACTAGCCACTTTAAACAATGCTACTTATACATACCCTACATTACTCATCTCATATGTATATGTAAATACTGTACTCTATATCATCTACATGTAATTCATGTAACACTAGCCTCTTTAACCTCTTGCTTCTACTTGGGACGCTTGCGTCCCAACTAGAGCTCTGGAAATGCAAATGCGCTACGCTAAATGCTAATAGTATTAGTTAAAACTCAAAAGTTCATTAAAATACACATGCAGGGTATCAAATTACAGCTACACTCGTTGTGAATCCAGGCAACAAGTCAGATTTTTAAAATGCTTTTCGGCGACAGCATGAGAAGCTATTATCTGATAGCATGCACCAATACACTACAACACAAAAGCACAGCAGGGGACGTAAACAAAATAATTAGCATTTCGGCGTTACACAAACCGCACAATAAAATAGAAAACAGTCATTACCTTTCACCATCTTCTTTGTTGGCACTCCTAGATGTCCCATAAACACTATTGGGTCTTTATTTCGATTAAATCGGGCCATATAAAGCCAAGATATCGTTATATGTAGACTGTGTGATAAACGAAAAAAACAGTTTCACAACGTAACGTCATTTTTTTAATTCAAAAAGTAGACGATAAACTTTCACAAAACACTTCAGAAATCGTTTGTAATGCTACTTTAGGTATTAGTAAACGTTAATAAGCGATAAAAATCATCCTTAGGCGATGTAAAAATCATTAGCTGTCGTCTTGGAAAAAATTTCACGAGAGAGCTCTTCCCGAATGATCTGGGCGGGAAACCGGAGGTAAGTGGTGCCCCTGTTTCCGGTTCAACCAAGAATCAAAGATGATTCAATTCACAAGACTCTAGACAACATGGGGATGCTGTGGGAGTTGAATGCTCGGTCTTATCTAATTCGTCACTGTTAACAATTGCTGGAAGTGGCGCAGGATATTTATTTCCATTTCTGTGATCAGGTTTTCCTGCGCTTTCCGATGTAACGCACGTTATGTTATAGCCACAGTGTGATTTAACCCGTTTAAAAAAAAAGTCCGGGGTTTCCTATCCACATTCTAACCATATGAACGTACTATATTCCTGGCATGAGTAGCAGGGCGCTGAAATGTTGCGCGATTTTTAACAAAATGTTCAAAAAAGTAGAGGGTCGACTTAAGAGGTTAAACTATGCCACGTTGTTTACATACGCTATATTACTAATCCCATATGTATATACTGTACTCGATACAATCTACTGCATCTTGCATATGCCGTTCTGTACCATCACTCATTCATGTATCTTTATGTACATATTCTTTATCCCTTTATACTTATGTTTAAACATAGTGTTGATGTGACTACAACTAACTAGTTTAAACATAGTGTTGATGTGACTACAACTAACTAGTTTAAACATAGTGTTGATGTGACTACAACTAACTAGTTTAAACATAGTGTTGATGTGACTACAACTAACTAGTTTATATAGTGTTGATGTGACTACAACTAACTAGTTTAAACATAGTGTTGATGTGACTACAACTAACTAGTTTATATAGTGTTGATGTGACCACAACTAACTAGTTTAAACATAGTGTTGATGTGACTAGAACTAACTAGTTTAAACATAGTGTTGATGTGACTACAACTAACTAGTTTATATAGTGTTGATGTGACTACAACTAACTAGTTTATATAGTGTTGATGTGACTACAACTAACTAGTTTAAACATAGTGTTGATGTGACTACAACTAACTAGTTTAAACAGTGTTGATGTGACTACAACTAACTAGTTTAAACATAGTGTTGATGTGACTACAACTAACTAGTTTATATAGTACTGATGGACTACAACTAACTGGTTTAAAAACCTCATAGTCCGACCCATCCGGATCGGTATCGTGACTACTCAAGCTCATTACCATAGCAACGTTAGCGATTTCTAAAAATCGCAAATGAAATGAAATAAATATGCCTGCTCTCAAGCTTATCCTTTTCTTAACAACACTGTCATCTCAGATTTTCAAAATATGCTTTTGAACCAGCGAAAATCAATCATTTGTGTAAGAGTGTTGATAGCTAGCAGCATTTAGCGTAGCATTTAGCATAACATATTCTGAAAAACCAGCAAAGGAATCAAATAAAATAATTTACCTTTGAAGAACTTCAGATGTTTCAATGAGGAGACTCTCAGTTACATAGCAGATGTCAGTTTTCCTGAAAGATTCTTTGTGTAGGGACAAATCGCTCCGTTTGTTACTATGCATTTGGCTACCGAAACTAACCGAAAATTCAGTCACCACGTCGAACTTTTTTCAGTTAACTCCATAATATCGACTGAAACATGGCAAACGTTGTTTGAATCAATCCCTCAAGGTGTTTTGTCATATATCTCTTCATTGAAATGCCGTTCGTGGAAGCATGCTTTCTTGTCAGAATCCCATGGAAAAATACCAGTAGCTGAGTTTTTGCACCAATTTCCACGCAGGACACCGTGCCAATGATATGCCTGCAAATACGTCTGTGCTCCAGACCCCTTGGGGAACGATAGAAGAGGGTGGCTCATTCCTGTCGCATTCACAGCCATATAAGGAGTCTGCATGGAAAACGTAGCTTGAAATCCTTTCATTTCCTGGTTGCAGAAACATCTTGGTTTTGCCTGAAGGTTTTGTTCTAGGGCACTCACAGTGAAAATCTTTGCAGTTCTGGAAACGTCAGTGTTTTCTTTCCAAAGCTATCAATTCCATGCATAGTCGAGCATCTTTTCGTGACAAAATATTGCGCTTAAAACGGGCACGTCTTTTTATCCAAAAATGAAATACTGCCCCTAGTGTCGTAAGAGGAACTAACTAGTTTATATAGTACTGATGTGACTACAGCTAACTAGTTTAAACATAGTGTTGATGTGACTACAGCTAACTAGTTTAAACATAGTGTTGATGTGACTACAACTAACTAGTTAATACGTAGTGTTGATGTGACTACAACTAACTAGTTAATACGTAGTGTTGATGTGACTACAACTAACTAGTTTATATAGTGTTGATGTGACTACAACTAACTAGTTAATACATAGTGTTGATGTGACTACAACTAACTAGTTAATACAGAGTGTTGATGTGACTACAACTAACTAGTTTAAACATAGTGTTGATGTGACTACAGCTAACTAGTTTTAACATAGTGTTGATGTGACTACAACTAACTAGTTTAAACATAGTGTTGATGTGACTACAACTAACTAGTTTATATAGTGTTGATGTGACTACAGC
>NW_027036429.1:0-14170 GCF_034236695.1 Oncorhynchus nerka | reverse complement strand
TACCTAACCTATGTTAGCTAAGATAGGGTTAGGAGTTCTGACCTATACCTAACCTATGTTAGCTAAGATAGGGGTTAGAGTCCTGACCTATACCTAACCTGACCTATACCTAACCTATACCTAACCTATGTTAGCTAAGATAGGGGTTAGGAGTTCTGACCTATACCTGACCTATACCTAACCTGACCTATACCAACCACTAACCTATGTTAGCTAAGATAGGGTTAGAGTTCTGACCTATACCTAACCTATGTTAGCTAAGATAGGGTTAGGAGTTCTGACCTATACCTAACCTATACCTAACCTATGTTAGCTAAGATAGGGGTTAGGAGTTCTGACCTATACTACCTGACTACCTAACCTATACCTAACCTATGTTAGCTAAGATAGGGGTTAGGAGTTCTGACCTATACCTTACCTGACCTATACCTAACTCTACCTAACCTATGTTAGCTAAGATAGGGGTTAGTTAGAGTTCTGACCTATACCTAACCTATACCTTAACCTATGTTAGCTAAGATAGGGGTTAGGAGTTCTGACCTATACCTAACCTGACCTATACCTAACCTATACCTAACCTATGTTAGCTAAGATAGGGGTTAGGAGTTCTGACCTATACCTCCGACCTATACCTAACCTATACCTAACCTATGTTAGCTAAGATAGGGGTTAGGAGTTCTGACCTATACCTGACCCATACCTAACCTTATACCTAACCTATGTTAGCTAAGATAGGGGTTAGGAGTTCTGACCTATACCTTACCTGACCTATACCTAACCTATACCTAACCTATAAGTTAGCTAAGATAGGGTTAGGAGTTCTGACCTATACCTTACCAACTTATACCTAACCTATGTAGCTAAGATAGGGGCTAGAGTTCTGACCTATACCTAACCTATGTTAGCTAAGATAGGGGTTAGGAGTTCTGACCTATACCTAACCTATACCTAACCTATGTTAGCTAAGATAGGGGTTAGAGCTTCTAACCTATACCTAACCTATGTTAGCTAAGATAGGGGTTAGGAGTTGACCTGTACCTATACCTAACCTATATACCTAACCTATGTTAGCTAAGATAGGGTTAGGAGTTCTGACCTATACCTACCTAACCTCATGTTAGCTAAGATAGGGGTTAGGAGTTCTGACCTATACCTAACCTAATACCTATACCTAATAGTTAGCTAAGATAGGGGTTAGGAGTTCTGACCTATACCTTACCTGACCTATACCTAACCTATACCTAACTCTATGTTAGCTAAGATAGGGGTTAGGAGTTCTGACCTATACCTTACCTGACCTATACCTAACCTATACCTAACCTATGTTAGCTAAGATAGGGTTAGGTTAGGAGTTCTGACCTATACCTAACCTATACCTAACCTATGTTAGCTAAGATAGGGTTAGGAGTTCTGACCTATACCTGTACCTAACCTATACCTAACCTATGTTAGCTAAGATAGGGGTTAGGAGTTCTGACCTTATACCTAACCCTATACCTAACCTATGTTAGCTAAGATAGGGGTTAGAGTTGGAGTCCTGACCTATACCTAACCTATACCTAACCTATGTTAGCTAAGATAGGGTTAGGAGTTCTGACCTATACCTAACCTATGTTAGCTAAGATAGGGGTTAGGAGTTCTGACCTATACCTACCTGTACCTAACCATACCTAACCTATGTTAGCTAAGATAGGGGTTAGGAGTTCTGACCTATACCTGACCTATACCTATACTAGCCTATACCTAACCTATGTTAGCTAAGATAGGGGTTAGGAGTTCTGACCTGTACCTTACCTCACCTAACCTATGTTAGCTAAGATAGGGGTTAGGAGTTCTGACCTATACCTTACCTGACCTATACCTAACCTATACCTAACCTATGTTAGCTAAGATAGGGGTTAGGAGTTCTGACCTATACCTAACCTATACCTAACCTATGTTAGCTAAGATAGGGGTTAGGAGTTCTGACCTATACCAGACCTTACCTAACCTATACGAGCTATGACCCTATACCTGACCTATACCTAACCTATGTTAGCTAAGATAGGGTTAGGAGTTCTGACCTATACCTACCTGACCTATACTAACCTTACCTAACCTATGTTAGCTAAGATAGGGGTTAGGAGTTCTGGACCTATACCTGACCTACCTATACCTAACCTATACCTAACCTATGTTAGCTAAGATAGGGGTTAGGAGTTCTGACCTATACCTAACCTATACCTAACCTATGTTAGCTAAGATAGGGTTAGAGTTCTGACCTATACCTAGACTCTATACCTAACCTATGTTAGCTAAGATAGGGGTTAGGAGTTCTGACCAATACCTGACCTATACCTAACCTATACCTAACCTATGTTAGCTAAGATAGGGGTTAGGAGTTCTGACCTATACCTGACCTATACCTAACCTATGTTAGCTAAGATAGGGGTTAGAGTTCTGACCTATACCTTACCTGACCTACTAGCCTATGCCTAACCTATGTTAGCCAAGATAGGGTTAGGAGTTCTGACCTATACCTGACCTATACCTAACCTATGTTAGCTAAGATAGGGTTAGGAGTTCTGACCTATACCCAACCTATACCTAACCTATGTTAGCTAAGATAGGGGTTAGGAGTTCTGACCTATACCTCACCTGACCTATACCTAACCTATGTTAGCTAAGATAGGGGTTAGGAGTTCTGACCTATACCTAACCTATACCTAACCTATGTTAGCTAAGATAGGGGTTAGAGTTCTGACCTATACCTAACCTATACCTAACCTATGTTAGCTAAGATAGGGAGTTAGGAGTTCTGACCTATACCTAACCTTACCTAACCTATGTTAGCTAAGATAGGGGTTAGGAGTTCTGACCTATACCTAACCTATACCTAACCTATGTTAGCTAAGATAGGGGTTAGGAGTTCTGACCTATACCTTACCTGACCTATACCTAACCTATACCTAACCTATGTTAGCTAAGATAGGGGTTAGAGTTCTGACCTATCTTACCTGACCTATACCTAACCTTATACCTAACCCATGTTAGCTAAGATAGGGGTTAGAGTTCTGACCTATACCTTACCTGACCTATACTAACCTATACCTAACCTATGTTAGCTAAGATAGGGGTTAGGAGTTCTGACCTATACCTGACCTATACCTAACCTATACCTAACCTATGTTAGCTAAGATAGGGGTTAGAGTTCTGACCTACCTTACCTGACCTATACCTAACCTATACCTAACCTATGTTAGCTAAGATAGGGGTTAGGAGTTCTGACCTATACCTTACCTGACCTATACCTAACCTATACCTAACCTATGTTAGCTAAGATAGGGGTTAGGAGTTCTGACCTATACCTAACCTACCTGTTAGCTAAGATAGGGGTTAGGAGTTCTGACCTTATACCTGACCTATACCTAACCTATGTTAGCTAAGATAGGGGTTAGGAGTTCTGACCTATACCTACCTGAGCCTATACCTGACCTATACCTAACCTATGTTAGCTAAGATAGGGGTTAGGAGTTCTGACCTATACCTAACCTATACCTAACCTATGTTAGCTAAGATAGGGGTTAGGAGTTCTGACCTATACCTAACCTATGTTAGCTAAGATAGGAGGTTAGGAGTTCTGACCTATACCTTACCTGACCTATACCTAACCTATACCTAACCTATGTTAGCTAAGATAGGGTTAGGAGTTCTGACCTATACCTTACCTGACCTGTACCTAACCTATACCTAACCTATGTTAGCTAAGATAGGGGTTAGGAGTTCTGGACCTATACCTAACCTATACCTAACCTATGTTAGCTAAGATAGGGGTTAGGAGTTCTGACCTATACCTAACCCGACCTATACCTAACCTATACCTAACCTATGTTAGCTAAGATAGGGGTTAGGAGTTCTGACCTCATACCTAACCTATACCTAACCTATGTTAGCTAAGATAGGGGTTAGGAGTTCTGACCTATACCTATGACCTATACCTAACCTATGTTAGCTAAGATAGGGGTTAGGAGTTCTGACCCTACCTATACCTAACCTATACCTAACCTATGTTAGCTAAGATAGGGGTTAGGAGTTCTGACCTATACCTACCTGACCTATACCTAACCTATACCTAACCTATGTTAGCTAAGATAGGGGTTAGGAGTTCTGACCTATACCTTACCTGACCTATACCTAACCTATACCTAACCTATGTTAGCTAAGATAGGGGTTAGGAGTTCTGACCTATACCTAACCTATACCTAACCTATGTTAGCTAAGATAGGGTTAGGAGTTCTGACCTATACCTGACCTATACCTAACCTATGTTAGCTAAGATAGGGGTTAGGAGTTCTGACCTATACCTAACCTATACCCTAACCTAACCATGTTAGCTAAGATAGGGGTTAGGAGTTCTGACCTATACCTAACCTATACCTAACCTATGTTAGCTAAGATAGGGGTTAGAGTTCTGACCTAACCTATACCTAACCTATGTTAGCTAAGATAGGGGTTAGGAGTTCTGACCTATACCTATACCTATACCTAACCTATGTTAGCTAAGATAGGGGTTAGAGTTCTGACCTATACCTTTACCTGACCTATACCTAACCTATACCTAACCTATGTTAGCTAAGATAGGGGTTAGAGTTCTGACCTATACCTAGACCTATACCTAACCTACACCTAACCTATGTTAGCTAAGATAGGGGTTAGGAGTTCTGACCTATACCTAACCTATACCTAACCTATGTTAGCTAAGATAGGGGTTAGGAGTTCTGACCTATACCTAACCATATACCTAACCTATGTTAGCTAAGATAGGGGTTAGGAGTTCTGACCTATACCTTACCTGACCTATACCTAACCTATACCTAACCTATGTTAGCTAAGATAGGGGTTAGGAGTTCTGACCTATACCTAACCTATGTTAGCTAAGATAGGGTTAGAGTTCTGACCTATACCTACCTGACCTATACCTAACACCTATGTTAGCTAAGATAGGGGTTAGGAGTTCTGACCTATACCTTACCTGACCTATACCTAACCTATACCTAACCTATGTTAGCTAAGATAGGGTTAGGAGTTCTGACCTATACCTAACCTATACCTAACCTATGTTAGCTAAGATAGGGGTTAGAGTTCTGACCTATAACCTATACCTAACCTATGTTAGCTAAGATAGGGGTTAGGAGTTCTGACCTATCCATACCTAACCTAACTACCTAACCTCATGTTAGCTAAGATAGGGGTTAGGAGTTCTGATGCCTAACCTATACCTAACCTATGTTAGCTAAGATAGGGGTTAGGAGTTCTGACCTATACCTTACCTGACCTATACTAACCTATACCTAACCTATGTTAGCTAAGATAGGGGTTAGGAGTTCTGACCTATACTAGACCTACACCCTAACCTATGTTAGCTAAGATAGGGGTTAGGGAGTTCTGACCTATACCTAACCTATACCTAACCTATGTTAGCTAAGATAGGGTTAGGAGTTCTGACCTATACCTGACCTATACCTAACCTATGTTAGCTAAGATAGGGGTTAGGAGTTCTGACCTATACTAACCTATACCTAACCTATGTTAGCTAAGATAGGGTTAGGAGTTCTGACCATACTAACCTATACCTAACCTATGTTAGCTAAGATAGGGGTTAGAGTTCTGACCTATACCTACCTGACCTATACCTAACCATACCTAACCTATGTTAGCTAAGATAGGGGTTAGGAGTTCTGACCTATACCTAACCTATACCTAACCTATGTTAGCTAAGATAGGGGTTAGGAGTTCTGACCTATACCTAACCTATACCTAACCTATGTTAGCTAAGATAGGGGTTAGGAGTTCTGACCTATACCTAACCTATACCTAACCTATGTTAGCTAAGATAGGGGTTAGGAGTTCTGACCTATACCTAACCTATACCTAACCTATGTTAGCTAAGATAGGGGTTAGGAGTCTGACCTATACCTTACTGACCTATACCTAACCTATGTTAGCTAAGATAGGGGTTAGGAGTTCTGACCTATACCTAACTCTATGTTAGCTAAGATAGGGGTTAGGAGTTCTGACCTCATACCTAACCTATACCTAACCTATGTTAGCTAAGATAGGGGTTAGAGTTCTGACCTATACCATGACCTTACCTGACCTATACCTAACCTATGTTAGCTAAGATAGGGTTAGGAGTTCTGACCTATACCTAACCTATACCTAACCTATGTTAGCTAAGATAGGGGTTAGGAGTTCTGACCTATACCTAACCTATACCTAACCTATGTTAGCTAAGATAGGGGTTAGGAGTTCTGACCTATACCTTACCTGACCTATACCTAACCTATACCTAACCCATGTTAGCTAAGATAGGGGTTAGGAGTTCTGACCTATACCTAACCATACCTAACCTATACCTAACCTATGCTAGCCAAGATAGGGGTTAGGAGTTCTGACCTATACCTTACCTGACCTATACCTAACCTATACCTAACCTATGTTAGCTAAGATAGGGTTAGGAGTTCTGACCTATACCTTACCTGACCTATACCTAACCTATACCTAACCTATGTTAGCTAAGATAGGGGTTAGGAGTTCTGACCTATACCTTACCTGACCTATACCAACCTATACCTAACCTATGTTAGCTAAGATAGGGGTTAGGAGTTCTGACCTATACCTAACCTATACCTAACCTATGTTAGCTAAGATAGGGTTAGAGTCCTAACCTATACCTAACCTATGTTAGCTAAGATAGGGGTTAGGAGTTCTGACCTATACCTTACCTGACCTATACCTAACCTATACCTAACCTATGTTAGCTAAGATAGGGGTTAGGAGTTCTGACCTATACCTAACCTCATGTTAGCTAAGATAGGGGTTAGGAGTTCTGACCTATACCTTACCTGACCTATACCTAACTCTATGTTAGCTAAGATAGGAGTTAGGAGTTCTGACCTATACCTAACCTATGTTAGCTAAGATAGGGTTAGAGTTCTGACCTACACTACCTATACCTAACCTATGTTAGCTAAGATAGGGTAGGAGTCCTGACCTATACCTAACCTATACCTAACCTATGTTAGCTAAGATAGGGGTTAGGAGTTCTGACCTATACCTAACCTATACCTAACCTATGTTAGCTAAGATAGGGTTAGGAGTTCTGACCTATACCTAACCTATACCTAACCTATGTTAGCTAAGATAGGGGTTAGGAGTTCTGACCTATACCTAACCTATACCTAACCTATGTTAGCTAAGATAGGGGTTAGGAGTTCTGACCTATACCTAACCTATACCTAACCTATGTTAGCTAAGATAGGGGTTAGGAGTTCTGACCTATACCTAACCTATACTGTTAGCTAAGATAGGGGTTAGAGTTCTGACCTATACCTACTACCTATACCTAACCTATGTTAGCTAAGATAGGGGTTAGGAGTTCTGACCTATATACCTTACCTGACCTATACCTAACCTATACCTAACCTATGTTAGCTAAGATAGGGGTTAGGAGTTCTGACCTATACCCTATACCTATGTTAGCTAAGATAGGGTTAGGAGTTCTGACCTATACCTAACCTATACCTAACCTATGTTAGCTAAGATAGGGGTTAGGAGTTCTGACCTATACCTAACCTATACCTAACCTATGTTAGCTAAGATAGGGGTTAGGAGTTCTGACCTATACCTTACCTGACCTATACCTAACCTATACCAGTTAGCTAAGATAGGGGTTAGGAGTTCTGACCTATACCTAACCTATACCTAACCTATGTTAGCTAAGATAGGGGTTAGGAGTTCTGACCTATACCTAACCTATGCTTAGCTAAGATAGGGGTTAGGAGTTCTGACTATACCTTACCTGACCTATACCTAACCTATACCTAACCTATGTTAGCTAAGATAGGGGTTAGGAGTTCTGACCTATACCTAACCTATGTTAGCTAAGATAGGGGTTAGGAGTTCTGACCTATACCTTACCTGACCTATACCTAACCTATGTTAGCTAAGATAGAACCTATACCTGACCTATACCTAACCTATGTTAGCTAAGATAGGGGTTAGGAGTTCTGACCTATACCTAACCTATACCTAACCTATGTTAGCTAAGATAGGGGTTAGGAGTTCTGACCTATACCTAACCTATACCTAACCTATGTTAGCTAAGATAGGGGTTAGGAGTTCTGACCTATACCTAACCAATACCTAACCTATGTTAGCTAAGATAGGGGTTAGGAGTTCTGACCCATACCTAACCTATACCTAACCTATGTTAGCTAAGATAGGGGTTAGGAGTTCTGACCTATACCTAACCTATACCTAACCTATGTTAGCTAAGATAGGGGTTAGGAGTTCTGACCTATACCTAACCTATACCTAACCTATGTTAGCTAAGATAGGGGTTAGGAGTTCTGACCTATACCTAACCTATACCTAACCTATGTTAGCTAAGATAGGGGTTAGGAGTTCTGACCTATACCTAACCTATACCTAACCTATGTTAGCTAAGATAGGGGTTAGGAGTTCTGACCTATACCTAACCTATACCTAACCTATGTTAGCTAAGATAGGGGTTAGGAGTTCTGACCTATACCTTACCTGACCTATACCTAACCTATACCTAACCTATGTTAGCTAAGATAGGGGTTAGGAGTTCTGACCTATACCTAACCTATACCCAACCTATGTTAGCTAAGATAGGGGTTAGGAGTTCTGACCTATACCTTACCTATACCTAACCTATGTTAGCTAAGATAGGGGTTAGGAGTTCTGACCTATACCTTACCTGACCTATACCTAACCTATACCTAACCTATGTTAGCTAAGATAGGGGTTAGGAGTTCTGACCTATACCTAACCTATGTTAGCTAAGATAGGGGTTAGGAGTTCTGACCTATACCTTACCTGACCTATACCTAACCTATACCTAACCTATGTTAGCTAAGATATGGGTTAGGGTTAGGAGTTCTGACCTATACCTAACCTATACCTAACCTATGTTAGCTAAGATAGGGGTTAGGAGTTCTGACCTATACCTTACCTGACCTATACCTAACCTATGTTAGCTAAGATAGGGGTTAGGAGTTCTGACCTATACCTTACCTGACCTATACCTAACCTATACCTAACCTATGTTAGCTAAGATAGGGGTTAGGAGTTCTGACCTATACCTAACCTATACCTAACCTATGTTAGCTAAGATAGGGGTTAGGAGTTCTGACCTATACCTAACCTATGTTAGCTAAGATAGGGGTTAGGAGTTCTGACCTATACCTTACCTGACCTATACCTAACCTATACCTAACCTATGTTAGCTAAGATAGGGGTTAGGAGTTCTGACCTATACCTAACCTATGTTAGCTAAGATAGGGGTTAGGAGTTCTGACCTATACCTTACCTGACCTATACCTAACCTATACCTAACCTATGTTAGCTAAGATAGGGGTTAGGAGTTCTGACCTATACCTAACCTATACCCAACCTGTTAGCTAAGATAGGGTTAGGAGTTCTGACCTATACCTACCTTACCTAACCTATGTTAGCTAAGATAGGGCTAAGAGTTCTGACCCTATACCTGACCTATACCTAACCTATGTTAGCTAAGATAGGGTTAGGAGTTCTGACCTATACCTAACCTATACCTAACCTATGTTAGCTAAGATAGGGGTTAGGAGTTCTGACCTATACCTAACCTATACCTAACCTATGTTAGCTAAGATAGGGGTTAGGAGTTCTGACCTATACCTAACCTATACCTAACCTATGTTAGCTAAGATAGGGGTTAGGAGTTCTGACCCATACCTAACCTATACCTAACCTATGTTAGCTAAGATAGGGGTTAGGAGTTCTGACCTATACCTAACCTATACCCAACCTATTAGCTAAGATAGGGGTTAGGAGTTCTGACCTATACCTTACCTATACCTAACCTATGTTAGCTAAGATAGGGGTTAGGAGTTCTGACCTATACCTTACCTGACCTATACCTAACCTATACCTAACCTATGTTAGCTAAGATAGGGGTTAGAGTTCTGACCTATACCTAACCTATGTTAGCTAAGATAGGGTTAGGAGTTCTGACCCTTACTACCTATACCTAACCTACCTAACCTATGTTAGCTAAGATAGGGGTTAGGAGTTCTGACCTATACCTAACCTATACCTAACCTATGTTAGCTAAGATAGGGGTTAGAGTTCTGACCTATACCTATACCTATACCTAACCTATGTTAGCTAAGATAGGGGTTAGGAGTTCTGACCTATACCTTACCTGACCTATACCTAACCTATACCTAACCTATGTTAGCTAAGATAGGGGTTAGGAGTTCTGACCTATACCTAACCTATACCTAACCTATGTTAGCTAAGATAGGGGTTAGGAGTTCTGACCTATACCTAACCTATGTTAGCTAAGATAGGGGTTAGGAGTTCTGACCTATACCTTACCTGACCTATACCTAACCTATACCTAACCTATGTTAGCTAAGATAGGGAGTTAGGAGTTCTGACCCATACCTAACCTATACCTAACCTATGTTAGCTAAGATAGGGGTTAGAGTTCTGACCTATACCTAACCTATACCTAACCTATGTTAGCTAAGATAGGGTTAGGAGTTCTGACTATACCTGACCTATACCTAACCTATGTTAGCTAAGATAGGGGTTAGGAGTTCTGACCCTACCTACCTATACCTAACTATACCTAACCTATGTTAGCTAAGATAGGGGTTAGAGTTCTGACCTATACCTAACCTATACCTAACCTATGTTAGCTAAGATAGGGGTTAGGAGTTCTGACCTATACCTAACCTATACCTAACCTATGTTAGCTAAGATAGAGGCTTAGAGTTCTGACCTATACCTAACCTATGTTAGCTAAGATAGGGTTAGGAGTTCTGACCTATACCTTACCTGACCTATACCTAACCTATGTTAGCTAAGATAGGGGTTAGGAGTTCTGACCTATACCTAACCTATACCTAACCTATGTTAGCTAAGATAGGGGTTAGGAGTTCTGACCTATACCTAACCTATACCTAACCTATGTTAGCTAAGATAGGGGTTAGGAGTTCTGACCTATACCTAACCTATACCTAACCTATGTTAGCTAAGATAGGGGTTAGGAGTTCTGACCTATACCTTACCTGACCTATACCTAACCTATGTTAGCTAAGATAGGGGTTAGGAGTTCTGACCTATACCTTACCTGACCTATACCTAACCTATACCTAACCTATGTTAGCTAAGATAGGGGTTAGGAGTTCTGACCTATACCTAACCTATACCTAACCTATGTTAGCTAAGATAGGGGTTAGAGTTCTGACCTATACCTAACCTATACCTAACCTATGTTAGCTAAGATAGGGGTTAGGAGTTCTGACCCATACCTAACCTATACCTAACCTATGTTAGCTAAGATAGGGGTTAGGATTTCTGACCTATACCTAACCTATACCTAACCTATGTTAGCTAAGATAGGGGTTAGGAGTTCTGACCTATACCTTACCTGACCTATACCTAACCTATACCTAACCTATGTTAGCTAAGATAGGGGTTAGAGTTCTGACCTATACCTAACCTATACCTAACCTATGTTAGCTAAGATAGGGGTTAGGAGTTCTGACCTATACCTTACCTGACCTAACCTAACCTATACCTAACCTATGTTAGCTAAGATAGGGGTTAGGAGTTCTGACCTATACCTTACCTGACCTATACCTAACCTATACCTAACCTATGTTAGCTAAGATAGGGGTTAGGAAGGGGTTAGGAGTTCTGACCTATACCTAACCTATACCTAACCTATGTTAGCTAAGATAGGGGTTAGGAGTTCTGACCTATACCTAACCTATACCTAACCTATGTTAGCTAAGATAGGGGTTAGAGTTCTGACCTGTACCTACCTGACCTATACCTAACCTATACCTAACCTATGTTAGCTAAGATAGGGGTTAGGAGTTCTGACCTATACCTAACCTATACCTAACCTATGTTAGCTAAGATAGGGGTTAGGAGTTCTGACCTATACCTAACCTATGTTAGCTAAGATAGGGGTTAGAGTTCTGACCTATACCTAACCTATGTTAGCTAAGATAGGGTTGGAGTTCTGACCTATACCTATACCTGACCTATACCTAACCTATGTTAGCTAAGATAGGGGTTAGGAGTTCTGACCTATACCTGACCTATACCTAACCTATGTTAGCTAAGATAGGGGTTAGGAGTTCTGACCTATACCTAACCTATACCTAACCTATGTTAGCTAAGATAGGGGTTAGGAGTTCTGACCTATACCTAACCTATACCTAACCTATGTTAGCTAAGATAGGGGTTAGGAGTTCTGACCTATACCTTACCTGACCTATACCTAACCTATACCTAACCTATGTTAGCTAAGATAGGGGTTAGGAGTTCTGACCTATACCTAACCTATACCTAACCTATGTTAGCTAAGATAGGGGTTAGGAGTTCTGACCTATACCTAACCTATACCTAACCTATGTTAGCTAAGATAGGGGTTAGGAGTTCTGACCTATACCTAACCTATACCTAACCTATGTTAGCTAAGATAGGGGTTAGGAGTTCTGACCTATACCTTACCTGACCTATACCTAACCTATACCTAACCTATGTTAGCTAAGATAGGGTTAGGAGTTCTGACCTATACCTAACCTATACCTAACCTCCATGTTAGCTAAGATAGGGGTTAGAGTTCTGACCTATACCTATACCTAACCTATACCTAACCTATGTTAGCTAAGATAGGGGTTAGGGTTAGGAGTTCTGACCTATACCTAACCTATACCTAACCTATGTTAGCTAAGATAGGGGTTAGGAGTTCTGACCTATACCTTACCTGACCTATACCTAACCTATACCTAACCTATGTTAGCTAAGATAGGGGTTAGGAGTTCTGACCTATACCTTACCTGACCTATACCTAACCTATACCTAACCTATGTTAGCTAAGATAGGGGTTAGGAGTTCTGACCTATACCTAACCTATACCTAACCTATGTTAGCTAAGATAGGGGTTAGGAGTTCTGACCTATACCTAACCTATACTCAACCTATGTTAGCTAAGATAGGGGTTAGGAGTTCTGACCTATACCTTACCTGACCTATACCTAACCTATACCTAACCTATGTTAGCCAAGATAGGGGTTAGGAGTTCTGACCTATACCTAACCTATGTTAGCTAAGATAGGGGTTAGGAGTTCTGACCTATACCTTACCTGACCTATACCTAACCTATGTTAGCTAAGATATAACCTATACCTGACCTATACCTAACCTATGTTAGCTAAGATAGGGGTTAGGAGTTCTGACCTATACCTAACCTATACCTAACCTATGTTAGCTAAGATAGGGGTTAGGAGTTCTGACCTATACCTAACCTATACCTAACCTATGTTAGCTAAGATAGGGGTTAGGAGTTCTGACCTATACCTAACCTATACCTAACCTATGTTAGCTAAGATAGGGGTTAGGAGTTCTGACCTATACCTAACCTATACCTAACCTATGTTAGCTAAGATAGGGGTTAGGAGTTCTGACCTATACCTAACCTATACCTAACCTATGTTAGCTAAGGACAGCGGAGTCAATCACCACCTTCCGGAGACACCTGAAACCCCACCTCTTTAAGGAATACCTAGGATAGGATAAAGTAATCCTTCTCCCCCTCCCCCCTAAAAGACCTAGATGCACTATTGTAAAGTGGCTGTTCCACTGGATGTCATAAGGTGAAAGCACCAATTTGTAAGTCGCTCTGGATAAGAGCGTCTGCTAAATGACTTAAATGTAAATGTAAATGTAAGATAGGGGTTAGGAGTTCTGACCTATACCTAACCTATGTTAGCTAAGATAGGGGTTAGGAGTTCTGACCTATACCTTTTTACAATATACCTAACCTATACCTAACCTATGTTAGCTAAGATAGGGGTTAGGAGTTCTGACCTATACCTAACCCATGTTAGCTAAGATAGGGGCAGAGTCTGGACTCCATACCCAACCCATGTTAGCTAAGATAGGGGTTAGGAGTTCTGACCTATACCTGACCTACAATTTCAACCTATGCTAGCTGAAAGATAGGGGTTAGAGTTCTGACTCCATGCCTTACCTGACCTATACCTAACCTATGCTAGCTAAGATAGGGGTTAGGAGTTCTGACTCATACCTTACCTGACCT
>NW_027036428.1:0-14169 GCF_034236695.1 Oncorhynchus nerka | reverse complement strand
ATGCTGGTGATTGTCTGTTAGTTCCCAGTACATGGTGGTGATTGTCTGTTAGTTCCCCAGTACATGGTGGTGATTGTCTGTTAGTTCCCCAGTACATGGTGGTGATTGTCTGTTAGTTCCCCAGCACATGGTGGTGATTGTCTGTTAGTTCCCAGTACATGGCGGTGCATTGTCTCGTTAGTCCCCAGTACATGGTGGTGATTGTCTGTTAGTTCCCAGTACATGGTGGTGATTGTCTGTTAGTTCCCTAGTACATGGTGGTGATTGTCTGTTAGTTCCCCAGTACATGGTGGTGATTGTCTGTTAGTTCCCCAGTACATGGTGGTGATTGTCTGTTAGTTCCCAGTACATGGTGGTGATTGTCTGTTAGTTCCCCAGTACAGTACATGGTGGTGATTGTCTGTTAGTTCCCCAGTACAGTACATGGTGGTGATTATTCTGTTAGTTCCCAGTACATGGTGGTGATTGTCTGTTAGTTCCCCAGTGCATGGTGGTGATTGTCTGTTAGTTCCCCAGTACAGTACATGGTGGTGATTGTCTGTTAGTTCCCCAGTACAGTACATGGTGGTGATTGTCTGTTAGTTCCCCAGTACAGTACATGGTGGTGATTGTCTGTTAGTTCCCCAGTGCATGGTGGTGATTGTCTGTTAGTTCCCCAGTACATGGTGGTGATTGTCTGTTAGTTCCCCAGTGCATGGTGATGATTGTCTGTTAGTTCCCCAGTACATGGTGGTGATTGTCTGTTAGTTCCCCAGTACAGTACATGGTGATGATTGTCTGTTAGTTCCCCAGTACATGGTGGTGATTGTCTGTTAGTTCCCCAGTACAGTACATGGTGGTGATTGTCTGTTAGTTCCCCAGTACATGGTGGTGATTGTCTGTTAGTTCCCCAGTACATGGTGGTGATTGTCTGTTAGTTCCCCAGTACAGTACATGGTGGTGATTGTCTGTTAGTTCCCCAGTACAGTGCATGGTGATGATTGTCTGTTAGTTCCCCAGTACATGGTGGTGATTGTCTGTTAGTTCCCCAGTACATGGTGGTGATTGTCTGTTAGTTCCCCAGTACATGGTGGTGATTGTCTGTTAGTTCCCCAGTACAGTGCATGGTGATGATTGTCTGTTAGTTCCCCAGTACATGGTGGTGATTGTCTGTTAGTTCCCCAGTACATGGTGGTGATTGTCTGTTAGTTCCCCAGTACATGGTGGTGATTGTCTGTTAGTTCCCCAGTGCATGGTGGTGATTGTCTGTTAGTTCCCCAGTACAGTACATGGTGGTGATTGTCTGTTAGTTCCCCAGTACAGTACATGGTGGTGATTGTCTGTTAGTTCCCCAGTGCATGGTGGTGATTGTCTGTTAGTTCCCCAGTACAGTACATGGTGGTGATTGTCTGTTAGTTCCCCAGTACAGTACATGGTGGTGATTGTCTGTTAGTTCCCCAGTACAGTACATGGTGGTGATTGTCTGTTAGTTCCCCAGTACAGTACATGGTGGTGATTGTCTGTTAGTTCCCCAGTACATGGTGGTGATTGTCTGTTAGTTCCCCAGTACAGTACATGGTGGTGATTGTCTGTTAGTTCCCCAGTACATGGTGATGATTGTCTGTTAGTTCCCCAGTACAGTACATGGTGGTGATTGTCTGTTAGTTCCCCAGTGCATGGTGGTGATTGTCTGTTAGTTCCCCAGTACAGTACATGGTGGTGATTGTCTGTTAGTTCCCCAGTACAGTACATGGTGGTGATTGTCTGTTAGTTCCCCAGTACAGTACATGGTGGTGATTGTCTGTTAGTTCCCCAGTACATGGT
Organism: Oncorhynchus nerka; assembly: GCF_034236695.1. Lineage (NCBI taxonomy): Eukaryota > Metazoa > Chordata > Actinopteri > Salmoniformes > Salmonidae > Oncorhynchus > Oncorhynchus nerka. The sequence goes on along the minus strand of NW_027036428.1, from coordinate 12,366 downwards.
GGTGATTGTCTGTTAGTTCCCAGTACATGGTGGTGATTGTCTGTTAGTTCCCAGTACATGGTGGTGATTGTCTGTTAGTTCCCCAGTACAGTACATGGTGGTGATTGTCTGTTAGTTCCCCAGTACATGGTGGTGATTGTCTGTTAGTTCCCCAGTACAGTACATGGTGGTGATTGTCTGTTAGTTCCCCAGTACAGTACATGGTGGTGATTGTCTGTTAGTTCCCCAGTACATGGTGGTGATTGTCTGTTAGTTCCCCAGTACATGGTGGTGATTGTCTGTTAGTTCCCCGGTACATGGTGGTGATTGTCTGTTAGTTCCCCAGTACAGTACATGGTGGTGATTGTCTGTTAGTTCCCCAGTACATGGTGGTGATTGTATGTTAGTTCCCCAGTACATGGTGGTGATTGTCTGTTAGTTCCCAGTACATGGTGGTGATTGTCTGTTAGTTCCCCAGTACATGGTGGTGATTGTCTGTTAGTTCCCCAGTACATGGTGGTGATTGTCTGTTAGTTCCCCAGTACATGGTGGTGATTGTCTGTTAGTTCCCCAGTACATGGTGGTGATTGTCTGTTAGTTCCCCAGTACATGGTGGTGATTGTCTGTTAGTTCCCCAGTACATGGTGGTGATTGTCTGTTAGTTCCCGTGTACATGGTGGTGATTGTCTGTTAGTTCCCCAGTACATGGTGGTGATTGTCTGTTAGTTCCCCAGTACATGGTGGTGATTGTCTGTTAGTTCCCCAGTACATGGTGGTGATTGTCTGTTAGTTCCCCAGTACAGTACATGGTGGTGATTGTCTGTTAGTTCCCCAGTACAGTACATGGTGGTGATTGTCTGTTAGTTCCCCAGTACATGGTGGTGATTGTCTGTTAGTTCCCCAGTGCATGGTGGTGATTGTCTGTTAGTTCCCCAGTACAGTACATGGTGGTGATTGTCTGTTAGTTCCCCAGTACAGTACATGGTGGTGATTGTCTGTTAGTTCCCCAGTACAGTACATGGTGGTGATTGTCTGTTAGTTCCCCAGTGCATGGTGGTGATTGTCTGTTAGTTCCCCAGTACATGGTGGTGATTGTCTGTTAGTTCCCCAGTACATGGTGGTGATTGTCTGTTAGTTCCCCAGTACATGGTGGTGATTGTCTGTTAGTTCCCCAGTACAGTACATGGTGGTGATTGTCTGTTAGTTCCCCAGTACAGTGCGTGGTGATTGTCTGTTAGTTCCCCAGTACAGTACATGGTGGTGATTGTCTGTTAGTTCCCAGTACATGGTGGTGATTGTCTGTTAGTTCCCCAGTACATGGTGGTGATTGTCTGTTAGTTCCCCAGTACAGTACATGGTGGTGATTGTCTGTTAGTTCCGTCAGTACATGGTGGTGATTGTCTGTTAGTTCCCCAGTACATGGTGGTGATTGTCTGTTAGTTCCCCAGTACATGGTGGTGATTGTCTGTTAGTTCCCCAGTACATGGTGATGATTGTCTGTTAGTTCCCCAGTACAGTGCATGGTGGTGATTGTCTGTTAGTTCCCCAGTACATGGTGGTGATTGTCTGTTAGTTCCCCAGTACATGGTGGTGATTGTCTGTTAGTTCCCCAGTACATGGTGGTGATTGTCTGTTAGTTCCCCAGTACATGGTGGTGATTGTCTGTTAGTTCCCCAGTACAGTACATGGTGGTGATTGTCTGTTAGTTCCCCAGTACAGTACAGTGATGGTGGTGATTGTCTGTTAGTTCCCCAGTACATAGGTGGTGATTGTCTGTTAGTTCCCACAGTACATGGTGGTGATTGTCTGTTAGTTCCCCAGTACAGTACATGGTGGTGATTGTCTGTTAGTTCCCCAGTACAGTACATGGTGGTGATTGTCTGTTAGTTCCCAGTACAGTACATGGTGGTGATTGTCTGTTAGTTCCCCAGTACATGGTGGTGATTGTCTGTTAGTTCCCCAGTACAGTACATGGTGGTGATTGTCTGTTAGTTCCCCAGTACATGGTGGTGATTGTCTGTTAGTTCCCCAGTACATGGTGGTGATTGTCTGTTAGTTCCCCAGTACATGGTGGTGATTGTCTGTTAGTTCCCAGTACAGTACATGGTGGTGATTGTCTGTTAGTTCCCCAGTACAGTACATGGTGGTGATTGTCTGTTAGTTCCCCAGTACAGTACATGGTGGTGATTGTCTGTTAGTTCCCACAGTACATGGTGGTGATTGTCTGTTAGTTCCCAGTACATGGTGGTGATTGTCTGTTAGTTCCCACAGTACATGGTGGTGATTGTCTGTTAGTTCCCCAGTACAGTACATGGTGGTGATTGTCTGTTAGTTCCCCAGTACATGGTGGTGATTGTCTGTTAGTTCCCCAGTACAGTACATGGTGGTGATTGTCTGTTAGTTCCCCAGTACAGTACATGGTGGTGATTGTCTGTTAGTTCCCAGCAGTACATGGTGGTGATTGTCTGTTAGTTCCCCAGTACAGTACATGGTGGTGATTGTCTGTTAGTTCCCCAGTACAGTACATGGTGGTGATTGTCTGTTAGTTCCCCAGTACATGGTGGTGATTGTCTGTTAGTTCCCCAGTACAGTATGGTGGTGATTGTCTGTTAGTTCCCCAGTACATGGTGGTGATTGTCTGTTAGTTCCCAGTACATGGTGGTGATTGTCTGTTAGTTCCCCAGTACATGGTGGTGATTGTCTGTTAGTTCCCCAGTACAGTACATGGTGGTGATTGTCTGTTAGTTCCCCAGTACATGGTGGTGATTGTCTGTTAGTTCCCCAGTACATGGTGGTGATTGTCTGTTAGTTCCCCAGTACAGTACATGGTGGTGATTGTCTGTTAGTTCCCCAGTACATGGTGGTGATTGTCTGTTAGTTCCCCAGTACATGGTGGTGATTGTCTGTTAGTTCCCCAGTACATGGTGGTGATTGTCTGTTAGTTCCCCAGTACAGTACATGGTGGTGATTGTCGTATGGTGGTGATTGTCTGTTAGTTCCCCAGTACATGGTGGTGATTGTCTGTTAGTTCCCAGTACATGGTGGTGATTGTCTGTTAGTTCCCCAGTACATGGTGGTGATTGTCTGTTAGTTCCCCAGTACATGGTGGTGATTGTCTGTTAGTTCCCCAGTACATGGTGGTGATTGTCTGTTAGTTCCCCAGTACATGGTGGTGATTGTCTGTTAGTTCCCCAGTACATGGTGGTGATTGTCTGTTAGTTCCCCAGTACATGGTGGTGATTGTCTGTTAGTTCCCGTCAGTACATGGTGGTGATTGTCTGTTAGTTCCCACAGTACATGGTGGTGATTGTCTGTTAGTTCCCCAGTACAGTACATGGTGGTGATTGTCTGTTAGTTCCCCAGTAGCATGGTGGTGATTGTCTGTTAGTTCCCCAGTACAGTACATGGTGGTGATTGTCTGTTAGTTCCCCAGTACATGGTGGTGATTGTCTGTTAGTTCCCCAAGTACATGGTGGTGATTGTCTGTTAGTTCCCCAGTACATGGTGGTGATTGTCTGTTAGTTCCCCAGTACATGGTGGTGATTGTCTGTTAGTTCCCCAGTACATGGTGGTGATTGTCTGTTAGTTCCCCAGTACAGTACATGGTGGTGATTGTCTGTTAGTTCCCCATGTACATGGTGGTGATTGTCTGTTAGTTCCCAGTACAGTACATGGTGGTGATTGTCTGTTAGTTCCCCAGTACATGGTGGTGATTGTCTGTTAGTTCCCCAGTACATGGTGGTGATTGTCTGTTAGTTCCCCAGTACAGTACATGGTGGTGATTGTCTGTTAGTTCCCCAGTACATGGTGGTGATTGTCTGTTAGTTCCCCAGTACATGGTGGTGATTGTCTGTTAGTTCCCCAGTACATGGTGGTGATTGTCTGTTAGTTCCCGTCAGTACATGGTGGTGATTGTCTGTTAGTTCCCCAGTACATGGTGGTGATTGTCTGTTAGTTCCCCAGTACATGGTGGTGATTGTCTGTTAGTTCCCCAGTACATGGTGGTGATTGTCTGTTAGTTCCCCAGTACATGGTGGTGATTGTCTGTTAGTTCCCCAGTACAGTACATGGTGGTGATTGTCTGTTAGTTCCCCAGTACAGTACATGGTGGTGATTGTCTGTTAGTTCCCCAGTACAGTACATGGTGGTGATTGTCTGTTAGTTCCCCAGTCAGCATGGTGGTGATTGTCTGTTAGTTCCCAGTACAGTACATGGTGGTGATTGTCTGTTAGTTCCCCAGTACAGTACATGGTGGTGATTGTCTGTTAGTTCCCAGTACAGTACATGGTGGTGATTGTCTGTTAGTTCCCCAGTACAGTACATGGTGGTGATTGTCTGTTAGTTCCCCAGTACAGTACATGGTGGTGATTGTCTGTTAGTTCCCCAGTACATGGTGGTGATTGTCTGTTAGTTCCCCAGTACATGGTGGTGATTGTCTGTTAGTTCCCCAGTACATGGTGGTGATTGTCTGTTAGTTCCCCAGTACATGGTGGTGATTGTCTGTTAGTTCCCCAGTACATGGTGGTGATTGTCTGTTAGTTCCCAGTACAGTACATGGTGGTGATTGTCTGTTAGTTCCCCAGTACATGGTGGTGATTGTCTGTTAGTTCCCCAGTACATGGTGGTGATTGTCTGTTAGTTCCCCAGTACATGGTGGTGATTGTCTGTTAGTTCCCCAGTACAGTACATGGTGGTGATTGTCTGTTAGTTCCCCAGTACAGTGCATGGTGATGATTGTCTGTTAGTTCCCCAGTACATGGTGGTGATTGTCTGTTAGTTCCCCAGTACATGGTGGTGATTGTCTGTTAGTTCCCCAGTACAGTGCATGGTGATGATTGTCTGTTAGTTCCCCAGTACATGGTGGTGATTGTCTGTTAGTTCCCCAGTACATGGTGGTGATTGTCTGTTAGTTCCCCAGTACATGGTGGTGATTGTCTGTTAGTTCCCCAGTGCATGGTGGTGATTGTCTGTTAGTTCCCCAGTACAGTACATGGTGGTGATTGTCTGTTAGTTCCCCAGTGCATGGTGGTGATTGTCTGTTAGTTCCCCAGTACAGTACATGGTGGTGATTGTCTGTTAGTTCCCCAGTACAGTACATGGTGGTGATTGTCTGTTAGTTCCCCAGTACAGTACATGGTGGTGATTGTCTGTTAGTTCCCCAGTACAGTACATGGTGGTGATTGTCTGTTAGTTCCCCAGTACAGTACATGGTGGTGATTGTCTGTTAGTTCCCCAGTACATGGTGGTGATTGTCTGTTAGTTCCCAGTACAGTACATGGTGGTGATTGTCTGTTAGTTCCCCAGTACATGGTGGTGATTGTCTGTTAGTTCCCCAGTACAGTACATGGTGGTGATTGTCTGTTAGTTCCCCAGTGCATGGTGGTGATTGTCTGTTAGTTCCCCAGTACAGTACATGGTGGTGATTGTCTGTTAGTTCCCCAGTACAGTACATGGTGGTGATTGTCTGTTAGTTCCCCAGTACAGTACATGGTGGTGATTGTCTGTTAGTTCCCCAGTACATGGTGGTGATTGTCTGTTAGTTCCCCAGTACATGGTGGTGATTGTCTGTTAGTTCCCCAGTACAGTACATGGTGGTGATTGTCTGTTAGTTCCCGTACAGTACATGGTGGTGATTGTCTGTTAGTTCCCCAGTACATGGTGGTGATTGTCTGTTAGTTCCCCAGTACATGGTGGTGATTGTCTGTTAGTTCCCCAGTACATGGTGGTGATTGTCTGTTAGTTCCCCAGTACATGGTGGTGATTGTCTGTTAGTTCCCCAGTACATGGTGGTGATTGTCTGTTAGTTCCCCAGTACATGGTGGTGATTGTCTGTTAGTTCCCCAGTACAGTACATGGTGGTGATTGTCTGTTAGTTCCCCAGTACATGGTGGTGATTGTCTGTTAGTTCCCCAGTACATGGTGGTGATTGTCTGTTAGTTCCCCAGTACATGGTGGTGATTGTCTGTTAGTTCCCCAGTACATGGTGGTGATTGTCTGTTAGTTCCCCAGTACATGGTGGTGATTGTCTGTTAGTTCCCCAGTACATGGTGGTGATTGTCTGTTAGTTCCCCAGTACATGGTGGTGATTGTCTGTTAGTTCCCCAGTACATGGTGGTGATTGTCTGTTAGTTCCCCAGTACATGGTGGTGATTGTCTGTTAGTTCCCGTGTACATGGTGGTGATTGTCTGTTAGTTCCCCAGTACATGGTGGTGATTGTCTGTTAGTTCCCCAGTACATGGTGGTGATTGTCTGTTAGTTCCCCAGTACATGGTGGTGATTGTCTGTTAGTTCCCCAGTACAGTACATGGTGGTGATTGTCTGTTAGTTCCCCAGTACAGTGCATGGTGGTGATTGTCTGTTAGTTCCCCAGTACAGTACATGGTGGTGATTGTCTGTTAGTTCCCCAGTGCATGGTGGTGATTGTCTGTTAGTTCCCCAGTACATGGTGGTGATTGTCTGTTAGTTCCCCAGTGCATGGTGATGATTGTCTGTTAGTTCCCCAGTACATGGTGGTGATTGTCTGTTAGTTCCCCAGTCAGTACATGGTGGTGATTGTCTGTTAGTTCCCCAGTACATGGTGGTGATTGTCTGTTAGTTCCCAGTACAGTACATGGTGGTGATTGTCTGTTAGTTCCCCAGTACATGGTGGTGATTGTCTGTTAGTTCCCCAGTACATGGTGGTGATTGTCTGTTAGTTCCCCAGTACAGTACATGGTGGTGATTGTCTGTTAGTTCCCCAGTACATGGTGGTGATTGTCTGTTAGTTCCCAGTACAGTACATGGTGGTGATTGTCTGTTAGTTCCCCAGTACAGTGCATGGTGGTGATTGTCTGTTAGTTCCCCAGTACATGGTGGTGATTGTCTGTTAGTTCCCCAGTACATGGTGGTGATTGTCTGTTAGTTCCCCAGTACATGGTGGTGATTGTCTGTTAGTTCCCCAGTACATGGTGGTGATTGTCTGTTAGTTCCCCAGTACATGGTGGTGATTGTCTGTTAGTTCCCCAGTACAGTACATGGTGGTGATTGTCTGTTAGTTCCCCAGTACAGTACATGGTGGTGATTGTCTGTTAGTTCCCCAGTGCATGGTGGTGATTGTCTGTTAGTTCCCCAGTACAGTACATGGTGGTGATTGTCTGTTAGTTCCCCAGTACAGTACATGGTGGTGATTGTCTGTTAGTTCCCCAGTACAGTACATGGTGGTGATTGTCTGTTAGTTCCCCAGTACAGTACATGGTGGTGATTGTCTGTTAGTTCCCCAGTACATGGTGGTGATTGTCTGTTAGTTCCCCAGTACAGTACATGGTGGTGATTGTCTGTTAGTTCCCCAGTGCATGGTGGTGATTGTCTGTTAGTTCCCAGTACAGTACATGGTGGTGATTGTCTGTTAGTTCCCCAGTACAGTACATGGTGGTGATTGTCTGTTAGTTCCCCAGTACATGGTGGTGATTGTCTGTTAGTTCCCCAGTACATGGTGGTGATTGTCTGTTAGTTCCCCAGTACATGGTGGTGATTGTCTGTTAGTTCCCCAGTACATGGTGGTGATTGTCTGTTAGTTCCCCAGTACAGTACATGGTGGTGATTGTCTGTTAGTTCCCCAGTACAGTACATGGTGGTGATTGTCTGTTAGTTCCCCAGTACATGGTGGTGATTGTCTGTTAGTTCCCCAGTACATGGTGGTGATTGTCTGTTAGTTCCCCAGTACAGTACATGGTGGTGATTGTCTGTTAGTTCCCCAGTACATGGTGGTGATTGTCTGTTAGTTCCCCAGTACATGGTGGTGATTGTCTGTTAGTTCCCCAGTACAGTACATGGTGGTGATTGTCTGTTAGTTCCCCAGTACAGTACATGGTGGTGATTGTCTGTTAGTTCCCCAGTACATGGTGGTGATTGTCTGTTAGTTCCCCAGTACATGGTGGTGATTGTCTGTTAGTTCCCAGTACAGTACATGGTGGTGATTGTCTGTTAGTTCCCTAGTACATGGTGGTGATTGTCTGTTAGTTCCCCAGTACATGGTGGTGATTGTCTGTTAGTTCCCCAGTACATGGTGGTGATTGTCTGTTAGTTCCCCAGTACATGGTGGTGATTGTCTGTTAGTTCCCAGTACATGGTGGTGATTGTCTGTTAGTTCCCCAGTACAGTACATGGTGGTGATTGTCTGTTAGTTCCCCAGTACAATGGTGGTGATTGTCTGTTAGTTCCCCAGTACATGGTGGTGATTGTCTGTTAGTTCCCCAGTACATGGTGGTGATTGTCTGTTAGTTCCCCAGTACATGGTGGTGATTGTCTGTTAGTTCCCCAGTACATGGTGGTGATTGTCTGTTAGTTCCCAGTACATGGTGGTGATTGTCTGTTAGTTCCCCAGTACATGGTGGTGATTGTCTGTTAGTTCCCCAGTACATGGTGGTGATTGTCTGTTAGTTCCCCAGTACATGGTGGTGATTGTCTGTTAGTTCCCCAGTACATGGTGGTGATTGTCTGTTAGTTCCCCAGTACAGTACAGGTGGTGATTGTCTGTTAGTTCCCCAGTGACATGGTGGTGATTGTCTGTTAGTTCCCCAGTGACATGGTGGTGATTGTCTGTTAGTTCCCCCAGTACATGGTGGTGATTGTCTGTTAGTTCCCCAGTACATGGTGGTGATTGTCTGTTAGTTCCCCAGTACATGGTGGTGATTGTCTGTTAGTTCCCCAGTACATGGTGGTGATTGTCTGTTAGTTCCCCAGTACATGGTGGTGATTGTCTGTTAGTTCCCCAGTACATGGTGGTGATTGTCTGTTAGTTCCACAGTACATGGTGGTGATTGTCTGTTAGTTCCCCAGTACTTGGTGGTGATTGTTTGTTAGTTCCCCAGTACATGGTGGTGATTGTCTGTTAGTTCCCCAGTACATGGTGGTGATTGTCTGTTAGTTCCCCAGTACATGGTGGTGATTGTCTGTTAGTTCCCCAGTAAATGGTGGTGATGTTGATACATGAGAGAGTTTGTGGTTGTTATTATAATCTTCTGTCTCATTACTTTGTGTCATAAATGTGCAGCTATTCCCATCAAAAGTAGTGTACTGTGTCGGGAATAGGGTCCATCAAAGTAGGTCACGGGGAATAGGGTCCATCAAAGTAGTGCACTGTGTAGGGAATAGGGTCCATCAAAGTAGTGCACTGTGTAGGGAATAGGGTCCATCAAAGTAGGTCACTGTGTAGGGAATAGGGTCCATCAAAGTAGTGCACTGTGTAGGGAAGAGGGTGACATTTGGGAGCAGGAAAACAGTCAGCATTGGTCACCAGGAATCAGGACTTTTCTGTTAACCTAATTTGGGACGTAGACTTTGTTTGTGTTCATGTTGTTGTTGTACCAAAATGAACCAGACAAACTAAGAAGTTCCTGAAGTCACAGTAGACAGAAGAAGGACAAGAGTATTATGGCCTCCTCAACCTCAAATAACTGTTTTCTTGTGAGGCAATTATACTGAGAAGTTGGTTAATTCAACAGATCAGAAGATTCCCTCACAGTCAGTCATGGGAGTTCCTTCAGGATGTTTTGGTGTGGTCATCGTTATAGGATGTTGACCCACTGACACATTCAACCTCAGCAACACACACACACACACACAAACAAGGTTTGTCGTCAGGGTTTGTAGATATTGTCTGGGTAAACGTTTTATCAATGAGTCATTTAAAAGTATAGTTTAAAGTGTCTCTGTCAACACTTGGGCATACCCTAGCATCTAGTTTGTGTCAGTGGTGGTTATGGAGTAGCAGACCTGGAAATAACACTGTGCTCCACAGATTAGGCATACTAAATGCAAGTGGGGAAATAGTTGTCTGAAAAAAGTAAAAGTAGGGTGTAACAGTAGGGTGTAACAGTAGGGTGTAACAGTAGGGTGTAACAGTAGGGTGTAACAGCAGGGTGTAACAGCAGGGTGTAACAGTAACAGTAGGGTGTAACAGTAGGGTGTAACAGTAACAGTAGGGTGTAACAGTAACAGTAGGGTGTAACAGTGTGCTGTAACAGTAGGGTATAACAGTAACAGTAGGGTGTAACAGTAACAGTAGGGTGTAACAGTAGGGTGTAACAGTGTGCTGTAACAGTAGGGTGTAACAGTAACAGTAGGGTGTAACAGTAACAGTAGGGTGTAACAGTAACAGGAGAATTAACAGTAACAGCAGGGGTGTAACAGTGTGCTGTAACAGTGTGCTGTAACAGTGTGCTGTAACAGTGTGCTGTAACGTGTGCTGTAACAGTAGGAGTATGGCACAGTAACAGGGAGGGTGTAACGTAACAGCAGGGTGTAACGGTAGGGTGTAACAGTGTGCTGTAACAGTAGGGTGTAACAGTGTGCTGTAACAGTAGGGTGTAACAGTAGGGTATAACAGCAGGGTGTAACAGTAGGGTGTAACAGTAGGAGTATAACAGTGTGCTGTAACAGTAGGGTGTAACAGTGTGCTGTAACAGTAGGGTGTAACAGTAGGGTGTAACAGCAGGGTGTAACAGTGCCTTAACAGTAGGAGTGCTTAACAGTAGGGTGGTAACAGTAGGGTGTAACAGTGTGCTGTAACAGTAGTGTAACAGCAGGGTGTAACAGTAGGGTGTAACAGTAAGATTGTAACAGTAGGGTATAACAGTAAGTGTAACAGTAGGGTGTAACAGTAGGGTGTAACAGTAGGAGTGTAACAGTAGGGTGTAACAGTAGGGTCTAACAGTAGGAGTGTAACAGCAGGGTGTAACAGTAGGAGTGTAACAGTAGGGATTGTAACAGTAAGGGTATAACAGTAAGTGTAACAGCAGGGTGTAACAGTGTGCTGTAACAGTAGGGTGTAACAGCAGGAGTGTAACAGTGTGTGCTGTAACAGTAGGGTATAACAGTGTGCTGTAACAGTAGGGAGCATAACAGTAAGGGTGTAACAGCAGCGGTGTAACAGTGTGCTGTAACAGCAGGGTGTAACAGTGTGCTGTAACAGTAGGTGTAACAGTGTGCTGTAACAGTGGAGGTATAACAGTAACAGTAGGTGTATAACAGTAACAGTAGGGTGTAACAGTGTGCTGTAACAGTAAGGTGTAACAGTAACAGTAGGTATAACTGTAACAGTAGGGTGTAACAGTAGGGTGTAACAGTAACAGTAGGGTATAACAGTAACAGTAGGGTGTAACAGTGTGCTGTAACAGCAGGGTATAACAGCAGGGTGTAACAGTAAGGGTGTAACAGTAGGGTGTAACAGTAGGGTGTAACAGTAGGGTATAACAGTGTGCTGTAGCGGTAAGTGCGGTAACGGTAGGGTATAACAGTAACAGTAGGGTGTAACAGTGTGCTGTAACAGTAGGGTATAACAGTAACAGTAGGGTGTAACAGTGTGCTGTACAGTAGGGTGTAACAGTGGGGTGTAACAGTGACATTGGGGGTGTAACAGTGTGCTTGGTAACAGTGGGGTGTAACAGTGGGGTGTAACAGTGGGGTGTAACAGTGGGGTGTAACAGTGGGTGTAACATTGGGGTGAAAGCAGTGGGGAATTGTAACAGTGGGGTGTAACATTGGGGTGTAACACCCCATGTTGCAGCCCACTGTTGCCCTCCACACCCCATATTACTGTCACACCCACTGTTACTGTACCCACTGTGCACCTGTCTGTTACACCCACTGTTACACCCTGTCACTGTTTACACCCCACCGTCACACCTCACTGTTGCACCTCCCACTGTTACACCCCACTGTTACTACCCCAACATGTTATGACACTGTTTACACCCCACTGTCGGCACCCCACTGTCACTGTTACACCCCACTGGCTACACCCTGTTCTCGATAAAACCTACCGTTACGACCCCACTGTTACACCCCACTGTTACACCCAATGTCACTGTTACTGTTACACCCCACTGTTACACCCCACTGTTACACCCCAATGTTACACCAATGTTACACCCCACTCGTTACACCCCACTGTTACACCCCACTGTCACTGTTACACCCCACTGTTACACCCCACTGTCAACCCACCTGTTACACCTGTTACACCCCAATGTTACACCCCACTGTCACTGTACACTGCCCCTTTACTGTTACACCCACTGTTACACCCCACTGTCGCTGTACACCCCACTGTTACACCCCACTGTTACACCCCACTGTCACTATGTTACACCCCACTGTTACACCCCATGTTACACCCCACTGTTACACCCCAATGTCACACCCCACTGTTACACCCCACTGTTACAGCCACTGTCACAGCGTCACTGTACAGCGCCACTTAGCACCGTTGGCACCCCACTGTCTACACCCGCACTGTTACACCCCACTGTCACTGTTACACCACTGTGCCACTACACCCACTGTTTACACCCCACGGTCACTGTTACACCCCACTGTTACACCCCACTGTTACACCCCACTGTCAC
>NW_027036427.1:0-14167 GCF_034236695.1 Oncorhynchus nerka | reverse complement strand
ACTGCTTTGGTGTCGGGGGCTAGGTCAGTTTGTTATCTCTGGAGTACTTCTCCTGTCTTTATCCGGTGTCCTGTGTGAATTTAAGTATGCTCTCTCTAATTCTCTCTCTCTCTTTCTCGGAGGACCTGAGCCCTAGGACCTGGCATGATGACTCCTTGAATGTCCCCAGTCCACCTGGCCATGCTGCTATGGAACCCTGACCTGCTTCACCGGACGTACTACCTGTCCCAGACCTGCTTTTTTCAACTCTCTAGGAGACAGCAGGAGCGGTAGAGATACTTCTTAATGATCGGCTATGAAAAGCCAACTGACATTTACTCCTGAGGTGCTGACTTGCTGCACCATCGACAACTACTGTGATTATTATAATTTGACCATGCTGGTCATTTATGAACATTTGAACATCTTGGCCATGTTCTATTATAACCTCCACCCGGCACAGCCAGAAGAGGACTCGGCCACCCCTGTATAGCCCGGTTCCTCTCTAGGTTTCTTCCTAGGTTTTGGCCTTTCTGGGGAGTTTTTCCTAGCCACCATACAGCACTTTGAGATATCAGCTGATGTAAGAAGGGCTATATAAATACATTTGATTTTGGGTACATGGGGAGTAGAATCGTGTCAATTGAATTTCTACCTGAAACGTTTGAAGTGCACGCGTCTTGTAGCGTTGTTCGAGCACTACGTACTTGTTGCTTGCCAATCCTAGCTTTACTGTTGTTCTACCCAGCGAATCATCGTTTAGAACAGAAAAACCACCCGCCCCATTTCCTTCCGACATTTTGGTGGCTTTGTGAAATTTACTGGCGGGTGGTTTTGAAATAGTTGTTTTGAACAAAACTAGTCAGAGGAATATTCCAGATAACAGTAAATACTTAAAAATTAATGGCACTTTCTTTAAAAAATACAATTTCTGTTGAAATGATTGTCTCATATAGCAGGCTATCATAACAATAAGATATATCTACCTAGTCATTTCAAAATCACACTAAAGCGTAGCTGTCAACCTGCAAAATCAGATGCATTTTTAAATGCAAAAACGAATTTCTTCAGTGAAATATATCTTTGTGTACGCTGCGTGAGAACATTGCTTGCTATTTGCTACATTGTTGAGGCCTGAAACCTTCCCTGGGAAAATTTGCTAGCCACCTCAGCCAGAGTGTCTGTCACTCGCAGCAGGAGCCGTAATAATGGCGAAGGTCTCAAGTACTAAATGTCGCTGTCTCGATAACCCGAGTCGATCTCGGAAACCCATTTCAATTCGAAATAACATTTGAGTGCATGGAAGACCTGCCAGAAGGTAAGTGTTGTGCTCACCTGTCGAATAATTACTTTGTTTATTCTCATCTAACGATTTATGGCTAGCTTGCTAACGTTAGCTCGCTAGCTAAATCTCAAGACGACGCGGGTCTAGTTTGCTAAACTGACGATTTGGGGTTGTTTGCTAACGTTACCTCGCTAGCCAAATTGTCCGTCTGAACATTAGTAGCTAGCCTAGCTGACAATCCGCTAGTTAGTTAGCTCTGAGATTATCAACTAGGCTAGCTACTTCATGTTCAAACTGGCAATTTAGTTAGCGAGCTAACGTTAGCAAACTTGCCATAAATCGTCAGATGAGAATTAACAAAGTAATTATTCGACATGTGGCAAACAATGGTTAATTAATCACTTATGTCTACTGAACAAAGAGGTGTCTCGTTTTTAAAAAAAGTGTATATAATATCACAAAGTACAATGCGATTTATATATATGTAAATCGCATTGTACCTTGTGATATTGCTTAACTACACGATGGCGTTAGTTAGTTGGCTACTTTGCCTATAGCTGGCTAGTTTAGCCAGAATGGTGTCCAACTTTTGTTTGTATTTTGTTGGCTGCGGCGGGGAATTCTGACGGAGGTAACTAACGTTAACTTTTAGAACATGCATTGACATGTCCACTTGCCTTTCGCGTTATCTACTCAAACAATCAAATAAATTCACAGGTGTCATTGATAACATCATTCTGACCAGAGCAGTCTTCACAGTCCAGCAATTTCCTTGCTTTCTCCAAAATTTCGAACCGAGTTTGTGGGTCCGGAAGACAGTGATTTGATACTTTTTTTGTGTTTCAGATCTTGAGTGGAAGATCATATATGTGGGTTCAGCAGAGAGTGAAGAGTATGACCAGACCCTTGACTCTGTTTTGGTTGGCCCAGTACCAGCCGGGAGGCACATGTTTGTGTTCCAGGTGAGTTAATTTTTTTATAGATGACAGTAACTAACAATGTTATTACAGCAGTAGTCTGGCTGCAGCTTTCCTTGCCCCTCTTTATTTCTCTCTCTCCCAGTGGGCCTGCTCTGACTTGGGGCCAAAGCCAGGCCACTGGTACTTTTAAGATACATTTACATAACAATGGCCAACTGTGAACATGGGTTAACACCTTCACAAAGCAACTGATTTGATGATGCAGAGGTTGTTGATTCTGTCCTTAGTGACAGCGCTAGCGATGGAAACCTTTCCCAAACAATAACACTGAGCTTATAACATAATCACTAGCGACACACTGGTGCTGTATTGGAGAAATCAGATATAGAAACTACACCCTCCCCCTTTACCCCTCTCTTCTCCTGCCATCCTCCTTGCACCTCATCTACTGTATGTTATTCTTCAACAGGCGGATGCCCCAAACACGGGTCTGATTCCAGAAAGTGATGCTGTTGGCGTAACTGTGGCGCTAATCACCTGTACATACCGCGGACAGGAGTTCATTCTGTATCGGTACCACGCCAACAACGAGTACACCGACCCAGAGCTGCGGGAAAACCCGACCCATAAAACCTGACTATGGACAGGTAAAGGAGGAAACGCAATGGGTGTGCTTAACTGTGTTTCCTTCCAGGAAGATGTTCAAGTTTTATTAGTCGTATGTATAGGATACATAAGGTATACACTGTCCAACGAAATGCTTACTTGCACTTTACTTGTTCTCTCCCGTCTGCCCTTGTTCACTACCATTCACAGATCTGACAGGACTATTACATTAATATTGAGTAAACTAGGTGGAGCTATTGCTTACACCTACCAATTTCTATCAGATCTATGAAGGCAATGAATGATGGCAGAGGAGAGGGGACAACTTTTGGAACAAAATTAAACCTTTGCGTTGTGGAAGGGCGAAATATCCATTAATACATTGGTCTTAAAGTGCAAACTCCACTCACTCATCAGGGGCACGTGTGCCACAGTACTGCTCAGGCTTTAGTATAATGTAAAAATGGAACATGTCTTCTGGCAAATATAAGTACATCTACTGAATAATTTCCCTCTTGATGCTGTTTGTTTTCCAGCTCCAGAGAAATATTTTGGCTTCAAACCCACGTGTAACAAGATTCCATATCAACTGGGAAGGGTGTGCAGAAAGGATGGAAGACTCAGAGAATGTGGATCCTGCCCCCAACTCTATGCTGCCCCCATCTTGCCTCCCGGGCAAGGCCCCACCCATAGGGTTGCTACCTGACAACTCTATGGACTGCTTGTAGAGGGAAAAATACATATACACATAATCTTCGATCAACCCAAGCACTATAAGCAGAAGAATGGACATGGACATTCTGACTTGGATGTACAGCCAGCTTTGCCTTACAGCTGCCCTTATTTCCCAGAAACTGTCAACAACACACTCCCACCTTGGACTACAGTGTCTTGCAACCAAGACAATCTTTCTGGAGTAATCTTTATTATCTATTGGAAGTTTTTCACTTTCGTGTATATAACATGGTGAAAAAAAGTTGTAAAACTAATTCATCCCTTCATTTTTAATACTATCAACAGGGCAACAGCTGAAGTATCCCAAGTTTCCATAGATGGTTAGCAGCTAATTGGCAGAAATACTGATTCACACCAACTAGTCAGCTGTTAATTATGTGATGTAAATACCAACAGAGGATTATGACACTAGTGAAGCAAAATGGAGGAAGAAATGACTCAAGTTGCAGGAAGGAAAATAATGGTGGTATTTGTTTTGTACTTTCTGAGCCATTGTTTCAGTGGTAATGGTCCTTATAGCATTTGAGTTACACTTTCCTTGTTGGTGTTTTGGGAGACTTTTGGATGGGTGGGGGGGGGGGGGGTGGTGCTAATAATGGTATGTACATATGTTTATTTTCCTGTGTGCCATTTTGTTTTTGAAATAAATATCTTTTTGTTATGTGACGTGTGTGATTGTCCCTGACAAGCTTTGAGACTTAATGAAAATGACAGATGTTGGAACTCTAGGAGAATCACCTTTTTCAACTTTGAAAATAATGAGTGGGTCTTCCTCGACTTTTTGTTACATTCATAAATATCTGTAGTGCACATGTTGAAATTGGTAGCCTGGCTTGCTTGTTGCCATACAATTTGAATTACAGCTGTGTTCAAGACAAAATTGTGAAAATGTTAACATTCAAATCTCCCCTTTTCACTGAATCATGTTTTCTTGTCATTGACTTCAGAGTTCATTGAATGTAATTGTAATCCTTTAGTGAACGGTTGGCTGAAAAAACATGCATGTATGGACGTTTGCAATTATGATCAGCTATGAAATGTATGGCTGTCATTTTCTGCATAGGAGAAAATGGCAAAAGTGGTATGTGAATGTGGGCTGTCTGGCGGTAAAATCTGATATCTAGGACGATTCATGCAATATGAAATATAACTAAATGACACTGGTTTCCTTACCAGTCATACTAACATTTACATTTTGTCCAATTGAGCTGTTTTAAGATGCATGTAATTCGCTCTGGATAAAAGCGTCGAACTGCTAAATTACTCGATATAAATGTACATTTACCGATATAACTTGGAATGTATCAAGTGGTTTACTCCGAGATAATCCATATTTATTTTAGATATTCTGAAAATGTAGTCTCCGCGTGCGTTAAATTCTAACCAACTTTCTAAAAATAGCCCGTTTTGACGTCACACAACCAATCACGGATTAGTCGGGCGGGAGGGGTCGGTATAGGGCCAGTTTGCTACAGGCCTTGCATTTCGATAATACTTTATTATGCACGAATAAGACGAACTTTTGGAAGCGGTGAGTCACACCTGAATTTCTAGACCATTGAGTTTACCAAAATCAGCAAGGAAAAACCAACCATTTGGCAAACAAGAAGAAAATAATAGATGACGTTATTAGCTGGTCTGAGAAGGCGGGCTAAAAAGACAATTTGACAGATACCAATAGACAAATCACAACATCACAACGATTGGATTTACTGATGCATATCCAATCAACAGTTGTCTCGTACTGTCTGTCACATAAGTATTGGCCAATGAGGTATTTTCAGGGGGTGGATCTCTGAAGCAAGAGTTCGTCTCTCTGTAGTCTGAGGATTAATGGAGGGCTGTTGATTTTGGCAAGTAAACCACAGCTGATCGGATCTGAAACCTGAGAAATCATCGGACCTGAGCTCCAGGAAAGGGAGGGGCTGCTATCGATTTGCAATAATAATTACTTGGAAAAGTGGATATATAAGGTTTTTGTGTCGGAATACATTGGAAAGTAAAGGGCCTTTAGTGGGGTCTGTAAGTGACTGACTGATAGTTAGCTAGCTAGCTAGGAAGGCGACGATAGCTAGCTAGCGAGCCAGCCAGGCGCGCCGAACCGGTTCGACGTTCTTGATTGTACCAGGTAGAGAGAGCTAAGCAACATTCGCAACAGAATTAGAGGGAAAACCGGCTAGCTAGCTAGGTTGTTGGCTAGCCATTGGCTGGCCAGCTAGCTAGCCTGTGCAGCTAGCTAGTTTACCCCCCCAACCCCGGATAAAGGAAAAGTAGTAGCGGAGTACAATTGACTGTTGCCTAGTTAGCCATGATAACAGCCAGCTAGTAACCAGCTTCCTCAAATAAAGAACTCAAAAGGCTCCTGAAAACTCAAAAGTAACCCAGATCCAAGGGATCCCTATCGGCCTGCAATCATGGGCAACGCGCCCACCGCCAAGAAGGGCAACGAGATGGAAAGTGGTGAGTTTACTTTGCTTCCTACTAGTAACTTAGTAGTACTAGCTGCTTGACAACTAACAGTAACTAAGGTTTGTTACATGTCTGCATTGCTACACGGGAGGGATGAAAGTAATATCCAATGTGCATTCAATATCCTCTTGTGGCCTAGTCATTACATGTATGTATTCTCTCCCATCTCCAGCCTTGTAAGCTTGTATGGTCAATTGTACGCGCCCCAGACCCCCCTTTTCACTTTGGACTCTTGTTGATAAGATTGTGCGCTTATATATTATTATATAGCTATTGAATATTGACAAAGGTAAAGCTTTTATCTTGAATTTCCAAAAGGTTAGTCTGGTTGTAGCCAGGAAACCCCCCAAAACCAGACGGGCAACTTGACACAAGCCCATGTCAGCCAATTACCACTACACATATCTACCTACTGCATCCAATTTTCACAACAAATGCTAGGTCTAGGCTACCACCTGTCATACCTAGGGGTCATGTACAACAGTTAATAGTTCTCTGCAGGACTGTCAAAACTGAGTTTGATGTGAAACTCCAACTGAATTGACTACTAGTCAAAAGCCTTTTGCTAAAGCCTTTTGGGGGCCCTAAGTGCTAAAGCCTTTTGGGGGCCCTAAGTGCTAAAGCCTTTTGGGGGCCCTAAGTGCTAAAGCCTTTTGGGGGCCCTAAGTGCTAAAGCCTTTTGGGGGCCCTAAGTGCTAAAGCCTTTTGGGGGCCCTAAGTGCTAAAGCCTTTTGGGGGCCCTAAATTTAAGTTATAAGAGTTAATTTACTGTAGTTCTACACATTTTGTTATGGCACGTAGAGAAACTGTTGCAGGTTTACGGTCGAGAGAAATGTTTTTAATATATGACTGAGAGTGACTAACAAAATCGATGGGTCGGTATTTCAACCATGATTACAACCAGTTTAGATAGTTTACCGCTAGGCTAACTTACAACCTAAAAAATGTTAACTTGCATAAGAGAAACTGCTGATGACCAACCACATTTTGCAATTGCACCTTGTGTATTCTACTATTGTGCTAAAGGCTACAGTTGCGGCTTTCAAGGAGCGGGACACTAATCCGGCCGCTTATGAGATATTCCGCTATGACCTCTGACGAGGCATCAAACAGGCAAAGCGTCAATACAGGACTAAAATCAAATCGTACTACGCCGGCTCTGATGCTCGTCGGATGTGGCAGAGCTTGCAAACTATCACAGATTACAAAGGGTAATTTAGCCACAGGGTGCCCAGTGTCACGAGTCTACCAGACCAGCTAAATGCCTTCTATGCTTTGAGCCAAACACCATTGAAGCATGCATGAGAGCACCAGCAGTTCTGGATGACTGTGTGATCTGCATCTCTGTAATACCGACGTTTCAAACAGACCACCATAGTCTCTGTACCGAGAACGCCAAGGTAATCTATCGCCCATAGCACTCACATCTCTGTAGCCATGCCAGTACTTTGAATGGCTTGGCGCACAACAACACCATCCCAGACACCCTGGACCCTTCAGTTCACTTTGCTTCCCCAACAGATCACAGATAACGCAATCTCTATTGCACTTCTGCACTGCCTACTTTCCTGGACAAGAGAACACCTATGTGAGAATGCTTTCATTGACTACAGCTCATTGTTGAACATCAGAGTGCCCTCCAAGCTCATCACTAAGCGCAGGAACCTGGGACTGAACAACTCCATCACAACTGGATCCTGACTCTGAATAGACCCCCCCCCAGATGGTGAGGTTAGACAACACCACACAAACCCACCACACAAACCCTCTACCCAGGGCCCCTCAGTGTTGCGTGCTTACTCCCATCCCGTACTCCTGTTACCCACGACTGCGTGGCCGTGCATGACTCCCAACATCTTCATTACGTTTTCTGATGAGATAATGGTGGTAGTAGACCTGACGCAGTCAACGATGAGACCGCCGTTAGAGAGGTCAGTGGCCTGGCAGTGTGGTTCCAGGACAACAACTTCTCCCGTAGCGCCAGAAAGACAAAAGGAGCTGATTGTGGACCACAGGAAACTAAGGGCCGAACACTCCCCCATCCACATCTGTAGTGGAGCAGGTCAAGCACTTCAAGTTCCTGGTGTCCACATCACTAAGGAATTAACATGGTCCACACTAGAGGTAGACCGATTAATCGGAATGGCCGATTTAATTAGGTTGATTTCAAGTTTTCATAACAATCGGAAATCTGTATTTTTGGGCCTATTTGCTTTTATTTTTATACCTTTTTTTTATTTAACTAGTGCAAGTCGAGGTTAAGAAACACATTCTTATTTTCACGACTGCCTAGGACCAGTGGGTTAACTGCCTCGTTCAGGGGCAGAATGACAGATTTTTCACCTTGTCAGCTCAGGGGATCTAATCTTGCCACCTTACAGTTTACTAGTCCAACGCAATAACGACCTGCCTCTCTCTTGTTGCACTCCACAAGGAGACTGCCTGTTAGGCGGTTCAAGTAAGCCAGGTAAGTTGCTAGCTAGCATTAAACTTATCTTATAAAAAGCAATCAATCATAATCACTAGTTAACTACACATTGTTGATGATATTACTAGATATTATCTAGCGTGTCCTGCGTTGCATATAATCTGACTAAGCATACAAGTATCTGACTGAGCGGTGGTAGGCAGAAGCAGGCGCATAAACATTCATTCAAACAGCACTTTCATGCGTTTTGCCAGCAGCTCGTCGTTGTGCGTCAAGCATTGCGCTGTTTATGACTTCAAGCCTATCAACTCCCGAGAGATGAGGCTGGTGTATCCCAGAAGTGAAATGGCTGGCTAGTTAGCATCAGCGCTAATAGCGTTTTGAACGTCACGCTCTGAGCCTTGCAGTGGTTGTTTACCTTGCTCTGCATGGGTAACGCTGCTTCGAGGTGGCTGTTGTCATTGTGTCCCTGGTTCGAGCCAGGAGGAGCGAGGGAGACGGACGGAAGCTATACTGTTACACTGGCAATACTCTAGTGCCTATAAGAACATCCAATAGTCAAAGGTATATGAAATACAAATGGTATAGAGGGTCCTATAATTCCTATAATAACTACAACCTAAAACTTCTTACCTGGGAATATTGAAGACTCGTGTTAAAAGGAACCACCAGCTTTCATATGTTCTCATGTTCTGAGCAAGGAACTGAAACATTAGCTTTCTTACATAGCACATATTGCACTTTTACTTTCTTTTTCCAACACTTTTTTTTTTTGCGTTATTTAAACCAAATTGAACATGTTTCATTTTATTTGAGGCTAAATTGATTTTATTGATGTATTATATTAAGTTAAAATAAGTGTTCATTCAGTATTGTTGTAATTGCCATTATTACAAATTTTAAAATCGGTCGATTTAACCGGTATCGGCTTTTGGTCCTCCAATAATCGGCGACCTCTAGTCCACACACCCAACACGTTGTTGAGAATCACAACAAAGCCTCTTCCCCCTACAGGAGGCAGAAAAGGTTTGGCATGCGCCCTCAGATCCTAAAAAGTTCTACAGCTGCACCATTGAGAGCATCTTGACTGACTGCATCCCTGCTTGGCTATGTTAACCCCTGGCATCCAACCGCAAGGCGCTACAGAGGGTAGTGCGTATGGCCCAGCATACATCACTGGGGCCGAGCTTCTGACATCAAGGCCCGCTATACCAGTTGCTGTCAGAAGGAGGCCGTAAATGGTCAGACTCCAGCCACCCAAGTCAGACTGTTCTCTCTGCTACTGCACGGCAAGCGGTACCGATGCACAAAGTCTGGAACCAACCGGACCCTGAACAGCTTCTACCCCCTAAGCCATAACACTACTAAATAGTTAGTCCAGGTAGCTATTTGCTTATCTGCATTGACCCTCTTGCACTAACTCTTTTGCCTCATCTCACATGCTGCTACTGTTTATCTATCCTGTTGCCTAGTCACTTTTTATTTTACCTTAACTAGGCAAGTCCGTTTAGAAAATATCATTTACTATGACAGCCTAGGAACAGTGGGTTAAATGCCTTGTTCAGGGGCAGAATGACACATTTTTACCTTGTCAGCTCGGGATTCGATCTAGCAACCTTTCAGTTACTGGCCCAGCACTCTTAACCACTAGGCTTGGCTACTTTTACCACCTATATGTATACATATATCTCAATTACCTTGTGCCCCAGCACATTGCGGTATTGGTACCCCGTGTATATAGCCAAGTTATCCTAACTCATTTATTTATTCCTTGTTATTTTTGTGTTTGTCTATTTCTCACTGCATTGTTGGAAAGGGCCTTAAGTAATTAAGGCGCCAGCATGCTTCTGTCACCGGCTGGCGCCTAAACGAGGATGCTTGCATATTCCCTTAAGACCTTCATTGAATAATGAGAAATGTGGCAATTGTACTATTTGTCCTGAGTATACACTTCCTCAATTATAATTAATCTAACTTGACCAAATGTTGACGTTTTGCAGAGTTTTAGTCACGCAATTTTACATTTAAGATGTGGTGCAGTGATTTGTAATTAAAAATGTGCATTGTTCATTGAATGAAAATACTTTTATTGGAAGAGTCCCTACTGTTGACCAATCACCGACGGGGTGAACTCCAAAGACAACGCCACAATGTCGTCAATTATGGACAAACTCTTCCAAACTGTTTCGGCTGGGAAGCATGCAGACCCCTTTAGTCTACACCGTTTGTTTATGAAGCATGTGACAGAATCAAATGTTATAATGCTCAAATGTAAGTTCAGACTCTCTCTGAGTCCTCCTCCCCAAAATATTATAAAAAAATTGTTTGGTGGAAATTGATCCAGGTGGCCAGGCTGCCAGTTGCCCTTCCCTGGTCTAGGCCAATCGGTGCCACTACAGAGGCACACCTGTCCGGTAGCAGGGGGAAGATCCTCTACTTTCAGTGTAAATCGCTATGTATAGGACTTAAACACACTGCAGATAACCTGCATCCAAAAAGGATTTCAGGAGAAATAGTCAGCCTAGTTTGGAATAGAGGATAGACTGGTCCTTGTTATGTTCCTCTTTTTTGGGACTTCAGTGTTTATCCCTGCCCCAGCCTATACAACTTTATGAAGCCGAACTTTTTGCCAGATGTCTGACTGTTTATTTATACAATGGATGTTACTCGGGGGAACCCCAATGTAAACACAGTAGTGGTCATCAGCCTTGAATCCCACACTGTACTTGACTGAAGGAGAGAAGAGGGTGTGGTGGGACACTGAAGGCACAGGGGCGGGGTCATATGATGCGGGTGGTGTGATCCTCTCCAGGCTAAACCGTGATGCTGAGGAGTCTCTTGAACATCATGTGATGAACAGCATTTAGAACAAGAACACTCTGTGTGCCCTCCTGCCCATCTTCTGTCGCCGCCCTCTCAAGCTGCTCTGCACAGCTTTTAGCCGGTGCCATCCATTTGTTTCCTGCCGCTTCCCTTTCTTTTCCTCCACTGTCTCTCTGCTTCCCTATAAGTGGTGACTGTCTTCCTCATTGATATCCTGGTCTTTAACCTCTGTAACTGAAGTCCCGGAGTGGCAGTCCCGAGCAGGTTTGGAAAACAGTGTTGTGTAGGCTATGCATCCATAACACTAGCTGTTACATTGGTGTGCGCTGGTTGGAAACGGGTGTCTGTGAAATGAGCCTCGGCTGCTTGTAGAGCATACATGCTTAAGAGCGGACCAGCCTGGTAGCATTAACCCTTGTCTTTGGGTCTGTGTCCCACTGAAACGAGGCCGCCCAGAGATCACTGCTCCACCGCCTCTCAGTTGTCTTAAGCACACAGCTTTGTTTTTAATGGTATTGATGTTGTATTAATGGAGGGATTAGCGGAGAGCTGCACACTGCTAAGATCCGACCCCTGGGCGGGGGCAGAGGAGGTCCCAGGGCCGTCAGAGGTTTGTCCACATGCCATGCTTGACATCCTTATCGGCCTGGATGGCCTCGCTATGTGCCCGCCCTGATCCCCAGAGACAGGTGCAGACCGGGGGTTCAGATGCTTACGCCCACCACGGCAGGGCAGCTATTTTCAACTGGACAACCAGAGGAAAAGGACAACATGCAGCCCGCTCTGAGAGACGAGACTATATAGGACGGTGAGGCTTAAGGTCCGGTTCAGGTGGACCCTGTCTCTCAGCCCGGCCTGCCTTCTCTTCCCTGATACAGACAGACATAGCGGAGGTGTTGCTGTGGAGAGCTGAGCCAGGGCCCACAGGAAGGAGTAGGGTGGACTGTGTATGAGCTCAGGCAGGAAGTGGAGGAGCCTCTGGATTCCTTGCTGCAGAGTGTCAGGCTTTGTCTCTACCTACATAACATGGCAGGACAGCTTCAAGTCTAGTCAGATATCCAACCTCCTATACAGAATCCTCTAAGGGTCTGTGGTGCTCCACTTGTCTCGAAGTTCAGGGCTCCTCTCTGAAGGACACTTTTTCCTTGCTAGTTGCTACAGGTCCTAGGCTGGTGCCATGTCGATGCTGCACAGGCTGGCGGGGAGGCTGTTCCAGCACGCTGGGCCCTGTCTGGGAAACACCAGCGGTGGGGAGGGCAGACACTGCCAGCCACAGGAGGAGCCAGAAGCCCACTGCTGGAGTGAGTGACTGACTGAACTGACTTGACTGGAGCAAGGGGGCGGAGCCTGTTCCCACGACACTCACGAGGGAGGGGAGTGATTGGTTGGAGTGGCTTGAGGGGGGCAGGGGGATGTGACTGGGTGTGTCAGCCGTCCGTACACACAATCGCACTGTTTTCCAGTTCTCTTGTCGATTCTGTGCTCTGTGTGCGTTTTACTATACTTGTGAGTACCAAAAGTTCTCACAAATGCTAAACCAACTAAAATTCTGAAGTGTGGACATTTTGCTGATTCTCACTTGTAAAAAGGCAATGTTGGGGTTAGTTAGGTTTAGGGAAAATAGGATTTAGAATGTGAATAAAAAATTGTCCCCAAAAAGTCATCACGTATAGTAAGACATAGCTGTGTGTGTTGGGCAGGATGACTATGCTTTGGTCCGGGTTTTACGGAAGTAGACTCAATTTGATTAGCTTTGGTTTTTGGCTAGGTTGTTTTTGTACTGATGTTGTGTGGCCAACACACACACACACAGCTCTTTTTGATTCAACACCTCGTGTTTTGTTCTGTTGCCTGGTGTCGGCTGCGTCACAAAGTTCCAGGGAAGCCGTTTTTCTGTCTCCCGGGAAACCTGTCGGTGTGTCTGTCCAGCGGGGTTCCCTCTATGTGCTCCAGGCCACATGTGTCTGTCTCGGGGACAAGATGTCTGACTCACCCTAGCTTCCTTCAATCTGGGTTTGCATATCTGAACATGTCATTCCAGTGTTGTCTACAGTCCCTCTGTGTGGGTACTGCTCAGTAGTCAGTCCCTCTATATGAAATGACATGCATTTGGCCCTGTGACGCTACACTGTCAAGGTGGAGCTTTCACTGTGGCTATAAATATGTGGGTGGCTGGCGGGGTGGTTTACACTGGCTTGCATAACAGGGCCAGGCTGGTATTTGTATAGCACAGCACTTCTTGACTCTTTTTAAAGGCACTTTGTTCTTCTGGGCATGCTCAGATACTCTTGTAAGAATGCCCAGTCACTCTTACCTCTTGTAACTCCAAGTGCTGACTGAACCTAAGTACCTGACAGTACAGTGGCCAGAGAAGCAAACCACAAGGACTGAGGTCTGTGAAGTGGCTGGGTTGTGGACTTATCGCTCATTTCCTCTGGACTCTCTCACACACCCAACGGATGTCTCTCTGCATCCTCATTCTCTTTCGCTTCCTCTCTCACCATCTCCCCCTCGCACTTCACTATATATATTCCCCCCCCCCCCCCCCCACAACAGTGTGGCATTCTGTATCCCCCCACGTCTCTATGTCCAGCTCCACTCGTCCACTGTGTAATGCGTTGCCTGCGGGCTGTGTGCTCTATAAATTAGGTCTGATGTGGTTTGGCGGGCTCCAGAGTGAAATCTCGGTCAGCGCGCCCCATCTAACCCCTGTGCCTGCGTCACAGGGTCCCAGGGAGAGATGGGATTGATCGGACATCGATCCTGGACGCAGGAGCACAGTGGTGTGTTGCATTGGGCACTAGAGGGGATGTGTTTTAGCTGTGGTTGGTTTGTGACTGCTGTGGTTTTCTTTAGAAAAGCTCTTTCGAAAACATCTGAAATGGTTTCACACCGTCCTGCTGTGGCATCTCACATGGGTAC